>NC_051066.1:134661555-134761555 GCF_004664715.2 Peromyscus leucopus
TTGCTTTGTTCTTGTTAAGTTTCAAAACTGGGACAAAAGGCTGAGTGCCTACTTAACATATCCAAGTGGACCTGGCCTCCAGGTTCTCCAAGCATCCCTCAGTCCCTACCTGTTACCGGTTATGGCTGACATACCCCACCCCCTATCCTGAACTCAACAGCTCAGGGGCCCGGTGGGCTCTTACCTATATAATCCAGACATTTTGGTTACCTGCCCTTTTGTACCTTTGGCCTCCTGGCTGCTATACCTGGTTTCCCTCTCCCTTCCCCTCCCCCTCTCCCCACATGGCCTAGCTTGGCCTGGTCATGTCCACTCTGGACTCTCCCAGATCTTCCCATCTCTGCCTCTGGGTTATGCTCTTCCTTTTTTCTACAATAAACTTTCTCCTCCACCATACCTAGGAGCAGTCATGTCCTTTCCTTTTTACTTCTTTTTTTTCATTCGGTTCTAATTTGTCTCCTTTCCTCGGTGACTGGCAGGGCTTGCCCTGACTGTAGATGGCTGTGGAGAGTGCTGCCATCTTGCTAGCCTTCTGACCTATGACTGGGCTCTCTATCCAGGGTGCCCCCGCTTTCAGTGATGCTCTATGGTTTTTGATGTATAAGCTGCAGACTTTCATCAAATTTGTTCCTAAGTATTTTATTCTTCTGGCTGCTATTGGAACTGAAGCCACTTTTTAAATTTTGTTTCAGACCATTCACTGCCCGTATGTAGAAATGCCATTGATTTTGTGAATCAATCTTTTGTCCCTCAACCTTACAGAACTGGCTCATGAGTTTTAATAATGTCCTGTTGGTCCCTTACTGTTTTTCCTATATAAGCTTATGGCATCTGCAAACAGAGATATTTTTGTTATGTTTATTTGTGTTTTTCTCTTTGAGATAGGATTGTGGTGTGTAGCCCAGGCTGGCTTCCTCCTGCTAGCAATCCTCCTGTCTCAGCCTCCCAAGTGCTGGATTCCAGAGATGCCTCACTGTGCCTTGCTACACCCTCACCCAGGTCACTGTGAAAATGTCCTTTTTAGAAATGTCACAGGACTGGTAGAAATGAAGATACTACAAAGAGACACTTGTGTCTTTCAATATGACTATCAGATTATCGAAGCAATGGACCCCAGAGAAGTGGGAATTTCCCCAGAAATCTCCTGCTGCGTCAAGCGGGGTGGGGGGTGGGGGGTGGGGTAGGGGTGGGGGGGAGCTTGTCTCTGAAAGATTCCAGAGGGCTCTAAGGACTGGTCAGACCAACTTGCATGAAGAGACTGAAGCCAGAGATGGCCAGGGGCTGGCCGGACCACCTGCTGGCTAGGATTGTTCTCCATGTGTGTATCTTGGCCCTCTGTTTATAAACTTTACCTTCACTTCAGAACACCCCCACCCCTCAACTCCAACCCCTGCCTCCGAAGTCTCTCCGGGGAAGGAGTTTCCTGAAGCTTTTTCCAATGTGATCACACTGAGTAAATCTCTCTCTCCTGCTTGCCACTGTTAGTTTAGCTCTTTTGAAATATGTTTGGATTTATGTATTTTATTATTTTATGTATATGAGTGTTTTGTCTACATGTATGTATGTGCATGGTGTCCTTGGAGATCAGAAGAGGGTATCAGATCTTCTGGGACTGGAATTACAGACGGTAGTGATCTGCTACATGGATGCTGGGAATCAAACTCAGGTCCTCTGCAAGAGCAACAAGTGCTCTTAACTGCTGAGCCGTCTCTCCAGCTCGTAGCTTGGCTGTTTTAATTGGCTTGCTGAACCTGCCTTGGGGCACAGGCTTTCATCTCCAAGTTTGATAACAATGGCAGCCAAATTTCTCCAGGTTACGCTGACATGGGGGCTCATGGGCACACAGTCTCCTTTGATCTAGTTCTGACAGTCCTGCTCACAGAGTGGACATGGCTCTGCAGTGACCATAACTATAACAAGGCCTCTGGGGAGCATTTTCACATTAGCCATTCTCAAACCTGTCAACCAGAAGCTCCCCACCCCTTAATGACTGCTTCAATGAATAGTAGCATTGTGCCAGGTCATTTTCTGTGTCCAGTTGACTAGGTCATAATACCCTGTTATATGATCGGGTGTGATCCTAGATGTTTCTATGAAAGTCTTCTTCTGTTGTCGTTGTTGTTTTTTTCAGACAAGACAAACATCTAACATTTAAACCAATAAACTGAGTATAACCAATGGGTCTTCATTCAGTTACTTGGAAGGAATGCAGGTCCTTGCCTACAGACTGACTTGAGATTCAAGCAGCCATGTCACCTCCTTCCTGACCTCAGCCTGCTGGTCTACCCTGACCAGCAAGCCTGTGTCAACAGTCTATCTGTTTGTCTATCTATCTATCTATCTATCTATCTATCTATCTATCTATCTATCATCAGATATATAATCTAGTCTATCATCTACCTATCAATCCATTTATCTTATCTATCTTACACACACACACACACACACACACACACACACACACACACACACACACACACACTGTCCCGCTTCTTTGGAAAGCTTTAAGTCTGGCATACACACACAAGGAAGTGCTCACAAGTGAGAAGCTTGGTGAGTTTTTACACACTGACAGATCAGATCAGGAAGTAGGGCATCAAGCAAGCACCTTCCTGTAAGTCTGTCTGTCTCCTTTTGCTTTCACTGGGTCACTGACCACAAAGACAGGCACCTCCCTCATGTCTGGCAGTACAGAATTAACCATGCTGCTTCGGAGCTCTGTCTAGGTGAATACAGCTTTGAGTCTGGCTCTCCCACTGCCTTCCATGTTTGAGTGTGATCCCTGTGTCTGGGTCACTGTGAGCAGTGTGCATGGCTCCTTTCCCTTGCTCTAAAGGGTTCATGGGGCTGGGGATTAAGCTCAGTAGTAGAGCACTTGCCTAGAAATAATAAGAGAAAGCCAGGTGGTGGTGGTGCACGCTTTTAATCCCAGCATTCAGGAGGTAGAGACAGGTGGATCTTTGTGAGTTCAAGGCCAACCTCATCTACAAAACAAGTTCCAGGACAGCCAGAGCTGTTACACAGAGAAACCCTGTCTTGAAAAGCCAAAAAAAAAGTTCCCAGTGTGCCTGACCACAGGGAAGACACCCCTTCAGCTCTCATGGGCTCTTTCCCACTTGGAGCTGTTCTAAGTGGTGCTAACTCAAACATTCTGACATATGTAAACAGTTTCCAGTTGAGGTTTTGTTTGGTATTGAGACAGGGTCTCATGCAGCTGATCCTCTTCCTTCCAGCTCCCAGGCATGAAACCGCAAGTGTAATCACCCAAATCCATTATTTTCCTTAAGTGTTTTATTTTTCTTTTCATTTAAACTTTCTGAAATGGAACTCATGGGTGATAATATACACATGCTCCAGAGCAATGCCTAGCCTGTCCTATAAAGAAGGAATAAAAAGGAAGCTCTCTGTAATAACATAATATTTTTCAATGTATTCCTGGGAACAACCACCGGGAAGGCAAAAGAAAACTCTCCGACTCAGGGCCACCCATAATGAGTAAGCTCAGATTCCAAGGCTGTGAGCATCCAGTGACCCTTAGACCCCGGAAGGTGAAAGAGCAGAGGCTTCACCTGGAAAGGAAAATAAAGCCTGCTGCTAGGGCGGGACATAACAGCATGCGCTCATTAGTATGTGACCAGAGAAAGCTGGAAAAGAAGAGCATACAGGAAGACACATGGCCACCTGTCGCTTGGGGAGGGTCAGCAAGGGGCCCCCAGGAGCACAGTGATGAGCAGTTCCCAACTGAGGTCACAATTAGAAAGTGCACTCCCAGCTCGCCTGAAGAGGCGAGCAGGAAGCCAAGTGGTACATCTAGTACTCCAGGCTAAGCCTGTAGAAGCCTCGTCTTCCCATTCAACACTCACAGCTGGTTTTGCAGTCATTACAACCACGCTCAGAATCCTTTTCCTATAACTCTGCAACTGGAGATGGTTCAACTTTTTGGCCAGACGGGCTGTGTGGAATGAGAAAATGATTCAGAAACTGAGTCACTGTCCTTATTCCATTTCTACTTCCCTGTCAGTAACAACCTGTTCCAAGCTACAGAGTCCTTCCTGTGACTTCCTGTAAAGCCCTTTGGCTCTGCTGTGGATGAAAGCCTGACCTATTTAGATCTGCAGTGGGTTTTGTTAGTGGGTGTTTGAGTGTAGTGAAGGAAGCGGGGTGAGGTTCTGTGGGAGGAGACTGCTCCAGACATTTTGGGAGACCCAGGAGCCCTGATTCTAGAATCCAAAATATCACTCCAGCCCTTAATTGTGGTGACCTCCAAAATAACCTTATAAACTGTAAAATGCCCCTCAGAGACCTGCTGACATACACTCTCACTCCCTCGGAGTCCGACTCTCGTTGGTGGCTGAGTCCAAGCTCAGGCTGTTGGAAATGCTCCTTGTGTTGCAGCTCATCATGCCCAGCCCTCCAGTCCTGCTGCTCCAGGTCTTTGGACAGTTTGGTTCTGATGTCCTATGACATATTGCCTCTCATGAGTCATCTTTCTATTTTAAAGTGATCTACAGACAATTTGTTGACCTCACAGAACGAGCCTGTTCGGAAGAACGCTTGGATGCTAGAGTTCATTGGTGGACATGTCGCAGGTATGAGAGGAGAGTGACTTGACCAGGATCACTCAGTGTATCAGTGGAGCCAGGACCCAACAGCCTGCCTTAGGGTTAACCTGTTCCAGGCCCCTGGGGAGGGGCTAATTCCTCTGATAGTGACTCAGTAGCCTGGAGTAGGACCACACACTGCTCAGATCTGGCCTAAAAAGGGGTGGAATCCAGGGGACTGCTCTGGCCAAGTGCACAGCATCCACAGGCTTATTTCAACACCTGGCTTGACGCCATTGAAGGGCAGTGAGCCATCAGGAGTGGAGGGAACAGGGCGAACAGCCCTGCCTGATTAGCAATGCCAGCAGATGCCATTCAGGACACCAGTGCCAGAATGGTGGCTAGGGCAAGACTGGCGTGTGAACTCAGCTTTCCCACCAGTGGAGTGAAGCAACCCCTCCATGATGGTTAGTTCATGTCGATTACCAACTTACAGGAACTTTAATTGCCTAGGAGACAAACCTTAGATTGAGTTAACTCGGGGGGGGGGGGGGGGGAACCAGCCTATGTGTGGGCGGTACCATTCCATGCATTGGATTCTAAGAAACCGAGAGCAGATGTTCATCACTCTAGGATCCTGACTGCGGATGCGACGTGACCCACCACAGCAGCTCCTGCCCTGTGTCCTTTCCGCTGTGACCGAGTGCATGCTCCAGCCATGAGCCAAATAAATCCTTCCTTCCTTAAGTTGCTTTGGTCATGTTTTTGTTCGAGTGACAAGAAACATGACCATTATACCCTCCTCCCTTCTCACCCCCCAAACGTTACTGTAAGAATCCAAGGGAGCCTCCACTATCTAGAGCGTCTAGAGCCATTGCAAAGACACTGACCTGTCCTGAGATGGGAGCCCGCGGAGCACCAAGAGCCGGGAGAAGTAATCCACCTTGGTCAGGTTTTAGCTGGATGCTCCTGATGCTGGAGCAGGGGCCACATAGCACTGAGGGGAGCCTTGAAACCAGTGGGCAAGCGAGGGGCCACTGCCACAATCCAGATGTGAGATGATAGTGGGGCAGATGTGAAAGGGTCAGAGGTCAGATTCTGGTGTGAGAGACAGCAGCCAAAGCTGAATGGGGCGGGGCGGGGGTGGGGATTCTGACCCCAGCAGCAGGCAGCTGTCACTGTCTGCGATGACGAGGTACGGAAGGAGGCTTAGCCCTGGACATGGGAAGTGTGAGTTACCTCAGACATCCAAGTTGGAATATCCAGTCTATCATAACTGAACAAATAAGCCTGCTGTCCCCTCCCTGGTTAGCCAGTGACCTCAACACTTTGTCCTTGACTTTCTGAGGAAGAGCAATGTGGTCACACATGAACGTCTTTCTTGGGAGCACCCATCCTGCGGCCACTGTTACTTCTCCGTGCTGGGCTATTGGCGGGCTGGCCTCCCCTCCCATCAGCTTTTCCTTATGTCCCAGTCTGCCGCATGGTGCTGTATTTCCTCTGAGATACCCCGGGGAGCTCCTGGAAACCCCAAGAGAGTACTCAATGGTCTAGGCACTTGGTATTTAAAATCAGACAGTCTGGGGCAGGAGAGATGGCTCAGTACTTGAGAGCACTGGCTGCTCTTCCAGAGGACCTGGGTTCGATTCCCAGCACCCACATGGTGGACTGTAACTCCAGTTCCGGGGGATCCAACACCCTTCTCTGTCCTCTGTAGGCACCAGGTATGCATGTGGTACACAGACATACATGCAAATAAAACACCCATTCAAATAAATAAATAAACACTCCATTAAAGGAAAAAAACAAAAAACCAAGACTGTCCCCCAGCCCCCTCCTCCATCCATTTGATGGGCAACAAGTAAGAGTACTTTCCTGCCAGGCGATGGTGGTGCATGCCTTTAATTTCAGCATCCAGGAGGCAGAGGTAAACTGATCTCTGAGTTTGAGACCAGCTGGTCTACAAAGCAAGTTCCAGGCCAGCCAGAGCTACAGAGAGAAACCCTGTTTTGAAAAACCAAGAGAGAGAGAGAGTATTTTCTTTAGTGAGTGATTGTTCACTCAGAAGACATCAGAACCACCCTGCTTACAAACCTGTGTCCTCTTCTGTCAACGGCCCTCGGCTCACCCAGACAGCAGGAAAACAGCGGTCAGAGTGAGGCTCGAGCTCTGTCTTCCTGCCTCTGAGTCAGAGATTGACAGCTCCTGGAGCTCCTTGGCTGCACAGTCACCTGGGGCTCTGAAATCCCCTGCGAGAGTCAAGATGATTCTGAGTCCTATCATATATGTGCAAGAGAGTGAAATCCAGGTCTAAACCCGGGCTGTGGCGTTCCCACGTCACGCAGCAATGCAGGTCTCAGCAGGGGCTGGGACCTGGGCTCATCCTCGGTCCAGGACATCCTCTGTATGCACATATCCCCAGGTCCCTTAAAGCAGCCCCCTCCCACTCCTTCCGCTATTCTGTTGCCCAGAGTCTCCCTCTTTCTTCCCTCCCTTCCTCCCTTGTTCCCTCCCTCCACAGTCTTTGTCTGTGCCTCTATCCATCTATGGCCAACCAGCCAGACCTTTACATGCAGGGCTGCCCTTCTAGACTTTGAAAGACCAAAGGGTAACCTCTGTGGAGATCTGCTGTGTGAACTGTGGTCATAAGCAACTGAGTGTGTCTCCAGACCTCTTAGCAACCTTCAGGCTATTATCAACCCATTTTACAGATGAGCACACCTTGAGGCCCAGAAAGGCTATAAAACAGATCTGGGATTCAAAACAGCAGCCTCGGTCCCTTCCCCCACCAGGCTCTGTTGTCCAGAAACCTTGTCCTGTGGCAATCAATCCAACACAATGGTCAACACTTCAGCAAACCCATGCTGGAGCCACTGCATTCCTGTGGACCAGGAGAGCCAGGCCTTTTGGAATTGCCTCCAAAGGAGACAAACCCAGGCAAAAAGCTGAGGAGGCCAAAGCAAGCCTAGTGAGTCAGGTGTCTGGAAGGGTGGCTGGGGCCAGGCCAGCTGAAGCTTGCCTGAGTCGAGGAGTGATAACCAAGGAAGCCAGACCTGGAGAGCGAGCCTCCTTCCTCAGCAGCTCAGCCCCACCAGGGACCTCGGCGGCAGAGCCATCTCCCCACGGCCATCTGGTTCCACCTCAACTCCAGTCCCTCTCATTGAAAGAGAATCCTCCCCGCTTCTCTCTCTGACTGTGTAATTTGGCCCTTTCCTGTCCCCAGATGTAGGAAATAGGAGAAAAGGCCCAAGAATTCCTGCAAGGACTTCTGGGCTGTTCATTCATCAAATGGGGAAACTGAGGCAGAGAAACGGTTTACCCTAGGCCAGCCAGCTAGACCTGGGAGTTGAGCTCCAATCTGCCTGATGCTGAAATCCAGCTCTCCACGCAGGCCTGCCAGGAAAGTGGGGAATGGTTTAGGAGAGGACAGTCTCCAGAGGGAATGTTCAGGGACATCCTGTCAGTTGTTTCCATGACACCAGGGGCCACGCTTCATTTGGCAATGAGAGGTTAGCAATGGGCACCTTGAGGTTGAAATCATTTTGCTAGAAAAGAGAGAAAAGGAAAGGGAAGTAGAAATTTAGAAAGCCAGACAGACTCACCGTGGACAGTCAGCCTCTCGATGCTGAGCCACAGGCTTAGATGGAAAAGCTGGAGGTGGCTGGGTGCTGACATCATTCCTTCACTCGTAGGCTTTGTTAGACCCTGATCACGACTCACTGTCTTCCCAGCCTGACCGAGGCTAGGCCACTGGACCAGGAGGATCCCGTTGAACATGAGCCAGTCCCAAGACTCCAGATAGACATATCAAGAGGCTGGGGACACACATACCTAATGGTTAGACCGCTTCCCTACCATGCCAATGGCCTGGGTCTGATCTCAGGCAGCTGGAGCTTAGGTTGCGTCACAAACATGCCCAAATGTGACCACCTCTGTGCTGGACAAGGGACACACTGCAACCTGAGGTGGTTTGGTCAGAGAGGCCTTCCAGATGGCTCTGGGGTGCTCGGCAGGGAAGTAGGCACCAGCTGGGAAGGCAAATGGGATTGGCAGGTGCCAAGGCCAGGACAAGCAGAGAATGGCTTCCTCAGGGAACTAAAGGTGGCTTGGCATGGGGAGGCCTGAGGAGAGAGGAAGCATGGCCTCTGAGTCCAGACGCTCCGGCCACAAGATGCTGGGTACTGAGCTGAGGACACTTGGCAGGGGAGGAAGATGAAGGCTAGGAAGGTTCCAGGGTACTTCCTGGATCAGATCCCTGGCACACCCACAGCTCAGGGACAGGGCAGCCTTCTGATCTGGTGTTATACATGAATGTCTTGGTATGCAGCGGGGTCAAGGCTGTCTAGAGTCAGAATATAATGATGGTGATGGTGAGGCGGGGTGCCCACAGTGGACCTCGCAGGACCTTGCCATTCCCTCTGCAGTACCCAGGGATGGTGAGTATGCCATTTGGTCCCTGACCAGTCTTCGTGGTCCCCTCACTGTCTGAAAAACGCTTCTGATCTGTCCCCCCCACCCCCACCCCATTCTTTAGCACGCACACTGCACATTCATCCAATCAGTAGTCCTCACTGTACCCAGCATGCCCTGGGCTTGGTTGGGAACAGGAGAGTGAACAACACGTGCAGGCAGCGCATCTCAACGTGGAATGCATAACGCAACCGCGTGACTGACATCAGAGTCACCGAGGAAATGTGGCCAATCAAGGGGAAGAGCATGGTTTCCTGAGAACAGGGGATGCTGACCTGCGTGCTTCAAAGAGGACTTCCTGGAAGAAGGGATCTCCAATCTGAGCGCTACAGGCAGAAAGGTTATGTTCGGTCAGCACCCTGCACTTCCTTCTGGCCTCAGTCTGGGGGCCTCCAGCTTGCTTCACTGAGCCACAGTTTGCCATGGGCAGCTTAGGCTGAAGGGGCTGCCTTGACTCACATGCCCACTGAGTTATGAAAACGGCCATCTTCCCAGCTGTCCCAGGACTCTCTGCTCCTCTGACCTCAAAGACCCTGTGGTCACCTTGCAACCTCTCTTAACCTCCTGAGGGCCCCACTAATCTGCCTGGGTTACAAAAACCACTGCCCAGTTCCTGAAATGCCACCAGCTCCCTCAGGCGCCCTTGAGGCCAAGGGTTGCCCCTTTATGCTCAGGAAATGCCAGCTATAGGACACGCTGACCTGGGGTCAAGGCTTTCAGAGAGAGTTCCATTTCCACAGAAAGACCGACATCCAGCCTGGGCAGCTGTCACCACCATTACACTGTTCATGTCTCAATCTCCTCAGGCTTGTAAGTCTTCATTCATCTGACAAATGTCTGCCGAGTTCCTGCTGCACCCCAGAGACACATACTGACCCCGGGCCAAGCAGAAGGTGGAAGCCACAGGGTGGCTCTGCCCTGTGGTGGTGCTTACATTCCACAAGCAGGGTGGGTAAATAACCAGGCCGGTGCCATCACACCTGGTCACAAGGTAACAGAAGAAGGACTAAGGACCAGATGCTAGATGGAGGCTGAAGAGATGCCTCAGTCAGCAAAGCACTTGCTGTATGAGTATGAGGACCCAAGTTCGGGTCCCCAGCCCTCTCATGAAAGCTGGGGGTGGCAGTGTGTGTCTGCGATCTCAGCTGGGAAAGTAGGGACAAGTGGATTCCTGGAGTTCACTGGCCAGCAAGCCTAGCTGAGTCTGATACAGGAAGAGTGGGGTGTCTTTGAGAATGAGTAGTCCTTTCTCAGGAGCTAGGGTTCCAGGAACTCTAAAGCTGCCAAAGCTGGCCTAGGAAAATGGCTTTGGGGTTCTTGTCTCAAGACTTGAAAAAAGAACTTGTGGGTCATAGAGGAGGAATTTTAGAGTGGTGTTTATTACAGATTCGTAGGTGGGAGCCTAAGAGAGAGGGGCCAGAGCTCCTGGTTAGCAGGAGGGGTCTTAGGAAATAGGGTGCCATTGCGTTGCTATCCTAGGGGCTTTTTAAAGGACTTATATCAGAAATTAAGGTGAGCTATGGGGGGGGGGACCCACTGGCCCACCAAGTGTCCATTGCCTGTTCTGTTTCAGTCACATTGAGGAGTCACTTTATAATCTCCAGGCAGGAGTGCTCATTTAGGAGCTGACGCAGAACAGGAACCAGAACCCTTCTGGCATGCTGGCTTTCAGCAAGGACATTCTGGCAAGGGCTGCCTCCGAGACCTCACTGTGCCTGACCGTCTTCAATTGCCTGTTGCTCAGTCCCATGAGCTCCAGATTCAGGGAGAGGCCCTATTTCAGAAATGTCAACCCCTGGCCTCCTCATGACTGCTCACACACTCTCATTTAGCACCGCCCCCAACACCAGGGCACAAAACGAGACCATCACAGAAGACCTTCCTCAGTCACAGAAGACCTTCCTCAGTCACAGAAGACCTTCCTCAAGAGGCGATGGGAGCTGGAGAGATGGCAAAGCAGGTAACTCTTGCCGAGGACCCAGGTTCACCTCCCAGCACCCACATGGTAGAACACAGCTATCTGCAAGTCCAGCTCTAGGTGACATCATGCCCTCTTCTGGCCTCTGCAGGCACGTGGGGCACACACACACACACACACACACACACACACACACACACACACGTGTACAGCCAAACACTCAAACACATAAAGTATATACATCTTAAAAATTTTGAAGAGGTGACATCTTCTGAAGAGAGAACCAAAGGAAACAAGAAAGCTATGAGCTCTGGGGGGAACGGGCATCAAGCTTGGTGTGCGGGGGGGTGTGAGCATAAAAGCCCAAAGCAGGCATACACTGTGTGTGTGTGTGTGTGTGTGTGTATGTGTGTGTGTGTGTGTGTGTGTGTGTGTGTGAGAGAGAGAGAGAGAGAGAGAGAGAGAGACCCAGAGAGAAACTCTAGCCCCCTTTGCCTCCCTCACACTCCCCTTCCTGACATCATCAAGATAAAGAGGGGGAAATCACAGATGATTAGATGATTCTAAAGTGCAAGTAAAACAGCGCCTCAGTGAGCGCATTATGCAAACCTATGCAATTAACATCACAAATGAGGTGAGGCCTGGGGCCCAGCAGCTACTCAGACCCAGTCTTGCTGGTCTCCCCGTGCTCGGGAGGGAAGGGACAGACGATGGGACTGGGCTTGGGTATGACTCAGACAGAGCTGTACATTTTTTTCTATGGAGAAGGGTCGGACAAGGCTGCATTTCCTGAACGAGGACGGAAGCGTTGGTATGCCTGGCCGTTTTGTGCACAGCTCTGGGTGGGACTCCCTCCCATGAAGTAGTCACGTTTTATTACTTAGGGTGGTTCAGTGAGCTCCAAGAGGTGCTCGGTCAGTCCTAAGTCAGGTGACTGGTCTTAAGGGCTCTGCTCTGCTACACGCTTATCCTGTGAAGGGCAGTTACGGCCACCTGTCTTTTACTGGTTCTGTCTCCACGTTCTGTCAGCTGGGGCCACTTGAAGGGTGACGCGGTCACTGGACCCAGGAGCCTCATCGCTCGCGGGCCTGGCGGATGCTGACTGTCAGCTGGGAGCTTGGCAGCGGATCAGAGGCCAGAACACTTCCCGGTGGCTCTCAGGACGGCCTCTCTGTGTGGGGATTAGGTCGAGCTTCCTTATAGCTTGGTGGCCCCGCTCCAAGACAGCCAAGACAAAAATGCATTTTTATGGCCTAGCTTTGAAGTCACACAGTGTCAAACGACTGCCACACTCTTCTCAACGCAGTCACAGAGGGAAGGGACACAGACCTCCACCTGAGCAGCCAGGGAGTCAATGTCAAAAGGCTGTGTGGAATGAGAGGTGCCCATTGTCACGGGCAGCTTCG
Source organism: Peromyscus leucopus (assembly GCF_004664715.2). Classification (NCBI taxonomy): domain Eukaryota; kingdom Metazoa; phylum Chordata; class Mammalia; order Rodentia; family Cricetidae; genus Peromyscus; species Peromyscus leucopus. The sequence goes on from NC_051066.1 coordinate 134,673,891, forward strand.
GGCAATGTCATCATCCACTGTACCTAAAGTCTGAGGACCCTGAAGTGGGGTCTGAGTCGGGGTCTTGCTTCTGAGACTCCAGGCCATATTAGATCTGTCAGTGGTTGCTTTTCACAGGCCTGTGAGACCCTTTCCTGGGCCACCCCTGTCCAGCACAGCCTGGACTTCCTTGCGTAGAGAACTCAGAGCTGAGCAGCAGCCCGGCCTTGGCCACTGGCCTTGCCGAGCCTCTCCTTACAAACAATGGAGTAAAAGCCCCCACCTACACACACAACTTCCTCTGACCTAGCTGCAGGCACAGCCTTGACCAAGGAGATGAGGAAACAGTGAGACAACCAGCTGGGGAAGCCTCCCTGGCCAGAGGGTGTGACTATAATGAGGGCTGAAGGGTGGAGCAGGGACCCTCGGAATACAACAGGGAAACAAGGCTTTTGGGAGATGCTGGGGTACCCGGGTCAGTGCTGAGTCCTGAGATTCCAGCTTTGGACCTCCAGGGAGATTCGAACCCCTGCCTGGGCCTGGGGTAAGTGGACTGGCGTTCCCTGTCGCAGCTCATTGCAGACCTCTGGCTACAGATGGCTTGCCAGGGCCTGGTGACCTGAATGACCCTGGGCTCAGGGGCTTGCCTGGGGGTGGGGGGTGGTGTGCTGGTGGGTGGGTGGGGAGGGTGGTGTTGCTGGCCTGGGGGACCCAGCTGGCCTGGGGGAGTGGTGCTGGCCTGGTGGGTAGGGCTGACCCGGTGGGCGGGCCTGGCAGGAGGTGCTGGCCCGCTGGGGTTTGCCTTGGTTCTCACAGTAAGCAAGTGGTTGAGCAGGACACACACCCACTGCACTCGTTCAGCAGAGGGTAGGGTTCCGAATCCTTTGGAAAGGGCTCTCTCATGCTTCCTGCCTCTCCGAGCATCCTCCGAGTTGCCTTATCCAAGTCCAAGGCCATGATTTATAAGTCTCTTTTTTTTCAACGGAAGAAGTGTGACTTACAGAGAACACGAAAGGTTGAGCTGGAGGGGACCCAAAGCTTGGCTGTCACACTCAGGGGCATGTTTGTGGGAGGCCCTCCCTCAGGGGTGCCGGAGTGCTGGGACGTTCCCAAACTTTGTTCAGCATGGTGGAGTTTCCAGGCCACTGAAAACTAGTCCTCCCAAGAGACCTGCCTGGATGTGGCTTTCTCGGCACTGAGCTGGGCTGGCACCACCCCCAGCCATCCTGGTCTGCCTAACTGCTCCTTTTAACAGATGGGTAAACCGAGGCTGAGAGAAAATCAGTTCCCCCTTAAGGGTGGGGTGGGAGGCTGCAGCTGGGATGTGTTGACTTTCTGCCCACAGCTCCTTCTCCATAGTGGTTAGATGCGTGGGAACCGCAGAAAGCCAGGCCAGCCAGCAGCTGCTGTGAAGTCCTCATGACTCATCTCACATCCCAGTGGCCCTATCCTCATCTCCCTATCCAGCCTTGTTCCTCAGGAATCAGAATGGCATCAGGCCTGTCCCCCTACTTCTCCCAAGAGCCCAGGAAGATACTGTTCTCAGTACACACACCAGATGGGATGGGCATCCATGCAATTTGCCGGCCAAATTGGAACACTTTCGGGAGTCACTGATAATTACACAGGGATTGTGCGTGGCAAACAGTGTCTGCGCCCTGCTAGATAGTCATTGCTTAACTCACGTGTCAGAGCCCCAGCCACAGAATAGAGCCGAGGAGCACAGAGGCTTGAGAATTCCGCACCCTGAGGGGAATCCAAGTCTGTAAGAGACTGTGGGAGACTGTGGGAGGTGAACCTGGGTTTACATCCTGCCTCTGCCACTTGTGGACTGTGTGAGCTCAAGAATGTTACTTAACCTCTCTGATCCTCAGTTTTCCCATTCATAATACTACCACAGGACAGTAGTAGCCCCTGTGAGATGGGATAACACAAATAAATTGACCACAGTAGCATGTACTTAGTAAATAAGAGGCCATTGTTATTTTGTGAGAATTTAAGGTTATTGACTTTGGTGTGTGCTAAGAAAATGGAACATTAACATCTCAGCTACAGCCCTGCCCTGACTTATACACAGAATCATGGGAATGAAGGCCAGGAGAAGTTGGAGAGCTGGGCATGAAGGACAGAGGCTTACCCACTATGGTGTCCAGAGTGGACTTTCCCGTGGGGAAGGACATCAGGATGGGATTCCAGAAGGAGGCGGCCTCTGGGCAGGAACACAGTCAGGCCTCTTTGGAATATTAAGCCACACGTCAAGAGGGATATCCATGCCATAATCCGAAGAAGGAAAACCTACTGCATTCTTGTTGAAATGGAGTCTTGCTCTGCGACCCAGGCTGGCTTTGAACTCATGAGCCTCCAGAGTGCTTGGATCACAGGTGAGCACTGCCATGCTCTGGTGAAGTTCTGCTTTTTATCTCTATGCAAAACTTCAGTGCTGTGTCTGAAGAGATGGCTCAACCCATTAAGAGTACTTAGTGCTTGGGTTGGAGAGATGGCTCAGAGGTTAAGAGCACTGGCTGCTCTTCCAGAGGTCCTAAGTTCAATTCCCAGCAACCACATGGCGGCTCACAACCATCTATAGTGGGATCTAATGCCCTCTTCTGGCATAAGGTCATACATGCAGATAGAGCATATATATATATATATATATATATATATATATAATAAAAAATTCTTTTTAAAAAAGTCTTATTTAAAAAAAGAAAAAAGAGTACTTGGTGCTCCTGCAGAGGACCAGGGTTCCCAGAACCCACAGGAAGGCTCACAACTGCCTATAATTCCAGTTTCAGGGGTTGTGACGCCCTCTTCTGGTCTCTGTGGGTACTGCACGCACATGGTGCCCAAATCCCAGTTGCTCTGGCCTCTGCCCCTACCTGGCTTCCTTCCTCGGGAGTGAGAATGGCACATGGCACCGGGCCATGCTGGTAAACACTCACAATAAAATAAAAATCAATAAATCTTAGCAGAAGACCACAGTGTTCCTTTTCAGATGTCAAATGCCAGTCTTTCCCCCCATTGGTTTTTCTTGGGGTCCTTGGGACCATATTTCTCCTGCACATTGCTTAGTCCAGGTGTGAGAGGAAGGAGTTCAGAGCGGGGTGGGGAATGGTGGAGCCTGGCAGGGATCGGGGAAGTCTGCTTCCAGGTCTCTTAATCTTCCTCTGAGCCCGTTTCAGTCTCTCCTCAGGGAAGCCTGTTCTGCTTTCCATGAACACTAGGCCCTCTGGTCACATGCTTGGTTCAGAAATCACCCAGTATCTTTGACCCCCCCCCCATTAAAATCCTGCGATAGGAGTCTTTCTGGCTGCTTGAGCCCACCCCCGCCTCTCTCTCTCTCCAAGCATCAGTCTATGATGAAGAAGTCGAGGTACAGGCTAAGCAGAAGGCTAACTACAAATAGAGTTCAGTAAGAAAGAAGTCTTCGATCGATTAATGATGTCTGGCACGGGTGCTGGCTGGGTATAGGTAATACAGGTGTTCCAAAGTTGAGAACATAAAACTGGATAGGGCCAAGCTGAATGTACCCAGGGGTAGATACTGTTGTGACTCGAGACAGAGGAGGCTTCTAGAGGGCACAGCCTGGGCAGAGGCTTGGAAGTGGGAATCAATCGGGTCTCAGTGTACAGAACGCTGGGTGGATCAGCTGGTATCAACCCTCCTCTGGCTGCTTGAAGGGCAGCTCCCCCAGCCACATCCCTGTCCCTGATGTCACAGCCCCAACCAGGGGGAAGTCACAAGTGAGTCTGCTGCTGAGCCCAAGCTCAAACCCTATTTCCTTTTCCAGCCCAGCCTCTATGCTGTGGCAGAGGAGGGAGTAGGGGCAGAGAGCGAGGAGAATGAAATCAAGAAATAACAGGCTTCACAGGAGCAGTAATGACATTTTAACTTGAAAATTGCAAGAAGACGGGGCTGTGGAGGCATATGCAAATTTCACACAAACGAGATGCAAATGAACCTGTCTCTGCCTGCCTCTTGCACCTGGATGTGGCTCAATGACAAATCCTAATGGGCACAGCGTGGCTGTGTGATTGATTATCAAGGCCAGCTGGGATGACAACTGTGATCTTTTTCTGGGGCAGGGGGTGGGGGTGGGGGGGGCGGGCAGGGGGATGTAACTGTTCCTAGGTGGCCCTGAGCACTCTCTGGAAGGGGACCCCAAGGCACAGCTTTATCAAGCCCAAGGTTAGCAAACTTAGGGTACATCTACTACCTATACTCCTGCCAGCACCTGTGACAGACATCATTAATCAATCATAGAGTTCTTACTGAGCTCTGGGCAGCCATTACTAATAGAAAAGAGTTGCTGTTAATATTCATTCATGCACCTGACCACCATGAATTCCAAAGGACATAGAACAGGCAGGCTCAGTTCTTGCTTACACAAAACAGTTTAGGACAGGACATGAATATTAATAAAATACTGCAAAATGACAGTTTAGATCCATGATATCAGGGGAAAGTAGAGGTTTATGTAAGGGATGTATATGTGTAAATATGTACATATTGGCTGGGCGGTGGTGGCGCACACCTTTAATCCCAGCACTTGGGAGGCAGAGGCAGGTGGATCTCTGCAAGTTCAAGGCCAGCCTGATCTATAGAGCAAGATCCAGGATAGGCACCAAAACTACACAGAGAAACCCTGTCTTGAAAAAAACCAACCAACCAACCAACCAACCAAACAAACAAACCAAAAAACAAAACAACAAAACAAAACAAAAACCCAAAAAACAAAAAACCAAATATGTATATATTGTATTAGGGATCAAATCCAGGGATTTCCTCTACCATTGAACTACACCCCCTTCCCTAAAAGGGGTTTTACACCTTGAAGGTGGCCAGGAAAAACTGATTCTGTCAATCAGAAGGCTAGGGAAGTCTTAGGTAAAAGGAGGCGGAAAGAATTCTCTAAGTCCTGGAAGAAGAAAGCCTGGGTCAGATACTATCAGTATTTATCTAGTTTCCCATGGTCACTTTTTTTGCTTTTGGGTTTTTGCTGTTGTTACTTTTTGTTCATTTGTTTGTTTCTGTCCTTCTCTCCTGTTTTGGCTTTTGTCTGTCTGTGTTTTGTGTGTATATTTTAAGCAGCTTTAGAGAGATAAGACTCATACCACAAAACCCACCTACTTAAAGCATACAACACAATGTTTTTTTAATATATTCACAGGCATATCCTGCCATTACCCCAGTTAATTTTAGAAGGCTTTCATCTCAAGAAGAGGAGGAGGAGGAGGTGGAGATGGTGATATCTGGGCTGGAGAGATTCTGGGTGTGGGGATGCACGCCTGTAATTCCGGGGAGGCAAGGGGATCAGAAATGCAGTCATCCTTGGCTACATATTAGGTTCAAGGCTAGCCTGGGATACTTGAGACCCAGTTTCAAAACAAACAAGGACATAATTCCTTTCACTATATATGGATGCGTGTGGTGTGTGTGTGTGTGTGTGTGTGTGTGTGTGTGTAATTTGTCCATTTATATTTTCTAGACATTTGTGTCTTTTCTGCCTTTAGCTATTGTGAACAATGCTGCAGAGTTTGCATAAAACATTTTTTTGTTCCTGTTTGTCTTTAGTTCCCAAGGTTTACATCCAGGAGTGGTTTCTTTGGGTTAATGTAAGCCACGGCGGCTGCACCATTGTGTGTAGGAGAGTTCTGCCTCATGCCCTCCCCACAGGTGATGTCTCCTGCATTGTTACTGTAGGGGTGAGAGGCAATTCATCTGGATTCCTTCATGGCAAAGGATGCATCTTTCCATGTGCTTCTCGGCCATTTATGCGTCCTCTCAAAGATGCCTAATCACATTCTTTACCACCGTGTTAACAGGGCTATTGGTCTTCTGTTGAGTCATTTCAGTTCTTGATGTAAAAGAACTGGCTTTGAAAAAAAAAAAGACTTTTATATCTGTGTGTGTGTGTGTGTGTGTGTGTGTGTGTGTGTGTGATGACATGGATGAGTAGAAGTCAGAACATAGCTTTGTGGAGTTGGTTCTCTCCTTCCGCCTTTAAATGAGTTCCAGGTGCTTTATCTCTGAGTGGGCCCCACCTAATCGACTTATCAGTGTGCTCTCTCCAAATATTGTAGCCTGTTCTACAGGCTGTCTTCCCACTTTCCTTTTTTTTGTTCCTTAGATTTTTTTTTCTAATGTGTATGTGTTTTGTGGGCATACATGTATATGTGTGTCTGGTGCCCATGGGTGTCAGAAGCGGGCATCAAATAGAGTTCCTGAGAGTAGTGAACCACCACGTGGGAGCCAGGAACCAGCCTGGGTCCTCTGCAAGAGCAACAGGTGATCTTAGCCTCCCAGCAATCTGTCCACTCCCCCTTTTTCACTTTCTTAGTAAGGTTCTTCGATGCACAAATGTTTTAAATTGGGGAGAAAGTGTCTCTTCACAGCCTGGGCTGACCTTGAACATCCAAGCCTCCTGCCTCCACTTTCTGAAAGTTAGAATTAGAGGTGTGTGTCACCACACCAGACTACCAATTTTTAATTTTGATGAAGTCTAATTTATGTATTTTTACTTTTTTTTTTTTTTTGCTTGTGATTTAGGAGTCTGAGAATCCACTGTCAAATCCAAGCTCAGGCTTTCTTTTAAGCGTTTCTTAGGTTTATTTCTTTCTTTTAGGTCTGTGATCCATACACTCCAGAATATGGGATGAAGTGGGCTTCGACTTCATTCTTTGCATGTGGAAATCAGGCAGTCTTGGAGCTATTTGCTGAAGAGACAATTCTATTTTTAAATTTTTGCTTTATTCAGTATTGTTGTGTGATTATGATGTATACTCGGGTGCACGTGTGCCATAACAAACACGAGGAGATCAGAGGACAACTTCACAGCTTGGGATTGAACTCAGGTCACTGGGCTCTGGCAGCAAGCACCTTTACCCAATGAGCCGTCTTGTGGCCCTGAAGAGACAACTCTCTCTTCACTGGTAGACTTGGCATCGTGGTCAAGTCAACTGGTCACAGACAGGTGGTTTTCCTTCTGCCTCTCCACTCTGTTCCACTTGTCTACATATCTATCCTTCTGGCAATACAGCACTGTTTGGGTTTTTATAGTAAGCCTTTATATTTATAGTAAGATTTATAGTAAGCCTTTAAACCGGCAACTTGGAGTTCACAGCTTTTTTTTCCTTTTCCTCCAGGTTGTTTGGCTGGCTGGGTCTTTTTGAAGTTTGATGTAAACTTGAAGATTGGCTTCATTATTTGTGCAGGAGAGCCTGCAGGAATTGTGTGAGGCTTACCCCGAGTCTGCAGATTGCTTCTGCAAGACCTTTGCTCTTAGCAATGTAGAGTCCTCTGCTATCAGAGTTTTCAGGCTCAAACTTGGGCCCCAGCAGCTCTACCAAGCTAGGCCACCTACCCTCAGGGGACCAACTGAAGAGACCCGTGAGAAGCTGAGAAGGGAGATTTATTCAGTGCAGCCACACTGGGAAGAAGAACAAAGGTCCAATGCCACCCAAGTCTATTTTGGGGGTTCTGACATGAGGTTTAGGTTTAAATGGAGGGAGAGAGGTATGCATAACTAAGTGGTCCTGATCCAGGTGTGGTTCTGCCTTTCAGTAATCCATCATTGTCTCTGTTCCTGTCTGTCCCACAAGATGGTCTGGGGGAATTATCTGAAGTGTGTGGAATCTCTTCCCAGGAGACCCTCTCATCTCTGACTGCACCAGGCTTCAGTCCTTCCCTCCCTGAAGCATGGGGCTGCTGGGGAAACTTTAATTCTTTGGGGCTTATAACTTCAATATCTGACACTTGTGCAAGTGCCCTTTAGGATACTGTCTCTCCTGCCAGGACTAATACAACCCCCTTCTCTTTGCTTTTAGATTTCAGTCTGGAGGGACTTAAAGTAATTAATATGCTGGACTCGATGTGAACGTTTCTGAAATATGCCTGTGTCTGGAACAAACATCATAAACAGAATACGAGTAGCCACCTAGGCTAGAAGACATTCAGTTGGTGTCAGCTCATCATGAGTGAGAACTGTTCTCTCTTCTCAGCTCTGGAACTAGGAATAGCAGGAAGTTTCTTTTTACCGCTGGGTTGAGACAAGGTCTTGCTATGTAGCCTAGGCTAGCTGTGTAGCCCAGTCTGGCCTCCAGCTCATGATTCTTCTGCTCCCATGTTAAGGAGCAGCAGTGAATGTCAGATGTCAAGGAGTTGGTGTAAATAAACCCTTTCTGACAAGTTTTGAGCAAGTAAGGGGGTGTAGAAGGAGTAACTCTTAGATCAGGCCTAACTGGAATCTGTTCTTAAATTTATTTTAATTTTTTGATCTACAGATTCAATGCAATCCCCATCAAAATCCCAACACAATTCTTCACAGACTTGGAAAGAAAAATACTCAACTTTATATGGAAAAACAAAAGACCCAGGATAGCTAAAAGAATCCTATACGATAAAGCAACCCTTGGAGGCATCACCATCCCTGACCTCAAACTCTACTATAGAGCTATTGTAGCTGGAGGGCTTCTCTCCAGGTTCCCCAAGCCCCGCAGTCCCACAATCCACGTATAAAATAATCACTCAGACGCTTATATCACTTATAAACTGTATGGCCGTGGCAGGCTTCTTGCTAACTGTTCTTTTATCTTAAATTAACCCATTTCTATAAATCTATACCTTGCCACATGGCTGGTGGCTTACCAGAGTCTACATGTTGCTTCTCCTGGCGGTGGCTGCAGTGTCTCTCCTCCAGCCTTCCGCTTCCCAGAATTCTCCTCTCTCCTTGTCCCACCTACCTCCTGCCTGGTCATTGGCCATCAGTGTTTTATTTACATAGAGTGATATCCACAGCAGCTATAGTAATAAAAACAGCTTGGTACTGGTATAAAAACCGACATACGGACCAATGGAATCGAATTGAAGACCCTGACATTAATCCATGCACATATGAACACCTGGTTTTTGACAAAGGAGCCAAAACTATACAATGGAACAAAGAAAGTATCTTCAACAAATGGTGCTGGCATAACTGGATGTCAATATGTAAAAGATTACAAATAGATCCATATCTGTCACCATGCACAAAACTCAAGTCCAAGTGGATCAAAGACCTAAACATAAATCCAGTTACACTAAACTTAATAGAAAAGAAAATAGGAAGCACTCTTGAACGCATTGGCACTGGAGACCATTTCCTAAATAAAACACCGACAGCACAGACCCTGAGCACAACCATTAATAAATGGGACCTCTCAAAACTGAGAAGCTTTTGCAGGGCAAAAGACACAGTCAATAAGACAAAAAGACAGCCAACAGATTGGGAAAAGATCTTCACCAACCCCACATCTGACAGAGGATTGATCTCCACAATATATAAAGAACTCAAGAAACTAGACATCAAAGCACTGAACAGTCCAATTAAAAAATGGGCTAAAGAGCTAAACAGAGAATTCACAAAACAAGAACTACAAATGGCTGAAAGACATTTAAAGAAATGCTCAACATCCTTAATCATCAGAGAAATGCAAATCAAAACAACTCTGAGATACCACCTTACACCTGTTAGAATGGCTAAGATCAAAAACACCAATGACAACCAATGTTGGAGAGGATGTGGAGCAAAGGGAACACTCCTCCACTGTTGGTGGGAATGTAAACTTGTACAACCACTGTGGAAATCAGTATGGCGGTTTCTCAGAAAATTAGGAATCGAACTACCTCAAGACCCAGCCATCCCACTCTTGGGCATATACCCAAAGAATGCTGATACATACCATAAAGATACATGCTCAGCTATGTTCATAGCAGCACTATTTGTAATAGCCAGAACCTGGAAACAACCTAGATGCCCATCAACGGAAGAATGGATGAAAAAAATGTGGTACATATACACAATGGAGTACTACTCAGCAGAGAAAAACAATGAAAGCATGAAATTTGCAGGCAAATGGATGGAACTAGAAAAAATCATCCTGAGTGAGGTAACCCAAACCCAAAAAGACAGTTATGGTATGTACTCACTCATTGGTGGATTCTAGATATAAAATGAACAATCAGACCACAACCCATAGAACCATAAAGGCTATATATATATAGCATGGAGGTCCCTAGGACGACTGTGGCATATAATAAATTTCAGTTTTACTCAATTATTGAAAAAAAATAGCCAAATGAATGGAAACACATGAACTATGAACCAAAGGCTGAGGGGCTCCCAGCTGGATCAGGCCCTCTGAATAGGTGAGACAGTTGATTGGCTTGATCAGTTTGGGAGGCATCTAGGCAGTGGGACCAAGTCCTGTGCTCATTGCATGAATTGGCTGTTTGAAACCAGGAACTTATGCAGGGACACTTGGCTTAGTCTGGGAGGAAGGGACTGGACCTCCCTGGACTGAGTCTAACAAGATGACCACAGTCCTCGGGGGAGGACTTGTCCTGGAGGAGGTGGGAATGGAGGGTGGGCTGGGGGTAAGGGGAGGGCGTGGGAGGGGGGAGAATAGGGGAACCCATGGCTGATATGTAGAACTGAATGGTATTGTAAAATAAAAAATATATATCAAAAAAAAATTTATTTTAATTTTTTGATAAATTCATTGTAGCTGGAGTTTTCTCCAGTCCTGCCCAGCCCCATGGATGCCACAACCTCTTATAAAATAATCACTCAGAAGCTCATATTAATTAAACTGCTCGGTCATTAGCTCAGGCCTACCACTGTCTACCTCTTACACTTAAACTCAGCCCTTTCTATTTATCTATACCTTGCCACGTGGCTCATGGCTTACCAGTAACTTACATCTTGCTACTCATCAAGGGGGCTGACAGCATCATCTGACCCAGCCTTCTTCCATCCAGCATTCTCCTCTCTCCTTGTCCCACCTACACTATCCTTCTTGCCTGGCTACTGGCCAATCAGCGTTTTATTTATCCATCAATCATAGCAACATATATTCACAGCATACAGGACATCCCACAGCACTTCATACATGAGTACACTGTATTTCCATCATTTCTATGCCTTCTTCTTCCCCACCAACTCCTTTCATGTCCCTCCCACCCCCTTCTCTTCCATCCATGTTGCCACGTCAGCTGGTATGGTCTTACTCAGGCAGCCATATTGTTCAGAGTCCATGAGTGCAGCTCCCCTATCATTCCCAGCAGACTCATTCTTGCAGTGATTATCTCCATCCTCTGGCTTTAACATTTCCGCCCTCTCTTTTGCAGTTCCCCATGCCTTAGGTGTAGAGGTAATGTTGTAGATGTTCCATTTGGGTCTAGGCACCCCACAGTCGCTTGTTCTGTGCATTGTGGCCAATTGTGGAACTCTGCAATGGCCTTCATCTGCTGCAGAAAGCAGCTTCTTTGATGAGGGGTGACAGCTGCATTTACCTACAGGCGTAAGGATAAGTATTTAGAAGGCAGTTGGGAACTATATTATTTTAGCAAAAGGGTAGTTGTAGCTCCTAGGGCCTATGACCTCTCCAGCTGCAGGGTCTTGGCTTCGTTTCCAGTCCCAGGCATGAGTTCCCTCCTGCTGAGCAGGCTTTAAAGTCCAGTCAGACAGCTGTTGGTTGTTCCCAGGACATACATGCCACTATTTCACCGTTGAGGCTGTCTTGGTGGGCCAGTTGTTGTAGTGGTTCACAGGCTTCACAGCTGGGCAGACATGTTGATGAGCGTTCTCTCTTGGCAGTTTGCACAGCTCCTTCTGTCACTGTGAGAGCTGGACCTCAGGGATGAGGCTGCCAGGTCAGTGCCATCCTGATGCCTGCAAGTCCCATCACCAAAGTGTGCATGCAGTGTCTTCAGTAACATGGTCTTCTGTCAAGTTCTGGCAGGCAAGCGAGAGAATTAATTTTGTCTATTCTGTAGGTGATGTCTTAGCAGAGAGAGAGAGAGAGAGAGAGAGAGAGAGAGAGAGAGAGAGAGAGAGAGAACAAGCAAACAAAAACCCAAATACTGATTATGTAGTAAAGTCTGCAGCTGTAATTCTGCAGACTGTTACCAGACAACAGTTACACAGTTTTACAAAAACATAACCAACAGGAGCAAATATTTAAGGAAAACTAGCCTGCAGATCAACTGCTTGTTTACAGAAGTATTCCCTAAGTGACCAGTGTCTAATACCTCTTAATTGCTGGGGAACAGTGCCTGGATTGCACAGTGCCAGGGCCTGTCTAATTATCTTTGCTTCAAGAGAACAGTCATGGTACAATTAGGGAAACACGAGGGAAGGCCTGGGGAAGGTAGGCACGCTCACAATTCTCTTTTGGAGCACAGCAGCTTGGTAAAGTGTTCTCTCAGGCTTCGCCTCGTAGAAGGCTGAGACGACAAAAGAGGACCAGACCTACAATGAGCAGGTAGAAGAGCTAGCCACAGTTAGTGTCACTGCACAGACAAACACCCACCCATTAGACCTCTTACAAGTGCAGGGGACAGCACTAGTGACGACAGATAGACCTGTCTTCTGATGTGCAAGTGTCCCCCGTGGACACATTAGCAGAAGACGTTTAGTCAAGAGACATGGACCAGGGTTTAACTAGCAGGCCTGCCCACGTGGTGAGCTTGCCATCTGAACAGCACTGATTTAACGATGGCGGAAACACCAGGAGAATTTTCTTGGCCATTTTACGTGTTAAAAACCCAGATATAAAACATACCATATAAAAGAGGGCACTTACTGGCCATTTTGCGCACATTAGATTTACATGCTTTTAGCTCTGTGAGCTTTTGTTTACTATATAGATAAAGGGCTGCCAACACGGCTCAGAAAATAGAGGTACTTGCCGCCCAGCCTGATGACCCCAGTTTGATTCCTGGAGCCCACGTGGTGTAAGGAGAGAAGAGACTCCTGTAAGTTGTCCTCTGAGGCCCATGCACGGGCTGTGGCGTGCTCACATGCACAAGACCACGTATGTGCACAAACACACACGTTAAATAAATGTCATAAAGTTCAGACACAGCACTCCTTACATTTCTAACCACAAATTATCTAAGGTTAAACGCACTAAAATCACCTTAAAAATAGTTGTGTACGAAGCAGTAATTCAGAAGACTTTAACACAAATACATAGTCACATGAACCTTGACTTTATTGAGACTCGGTTTCCCAAGTAGTGAAAAACCGGGCAAAATCAGCAGAAAACATAAGCAACCCTAACAAAACACAACATCTTGATGGGTTTACAGTGCGCACACACCAAGTTAGATATTAAAATATCCGGTTTCATAACACTACTTATAGGAAAATACATCATCTACTCCCAACCAATTAATGCTGAGCAGCGACTTTATTATTCCAACTGCAAAATTAGCCCATATTTCAACACTGACAAAATATATGTCAGTTTCATATGGAGCAAACCCCAGAAACCTTCCAGAAATGATCTCTAAATATGGGTCAATATAAAAATTCGTCTTTTAAATTTACATTTTTAACTTTGCCTGGCAAAATCCAGCATAGAGAACCTGGAGCACTTAACAAAAGCACACTCTAACACTTGAGTTATCCTTAAAGGCAAGACTTCAGCTCTCTTTTTGGTAGGACTTAGTAATAAGCCCCTTTCCTGTTACATTTAGGGTAAGCTTACCAAGTCTTGAAAGCTATTATTTGTAGGAACTGAATTCTCCTGGAAATTCCATTGTGAAAAGATTTAACATAAAAATATACATATATATTTCCATATATATAATAGCCTTAATAAAAACTTACACTGAATTTCTAGAGAACTTACATTTATCAATCGCATATTAAGAATATCTGGCCAATGCCCACGCCGCCTTGTCTGCCATGTGGTGGTGAGGGCGAGGGGAAGATGCCCTCTCCCCCGACCCCTGCCACCTGTGGCAGGTGAGGGAGCTGACCCTCCCCCTTACCAGCTGCAGCACTTGGGAACAAGAGCCCTGCTCCTCACCTGAGCAGCACAGGAGAGCTGACCCTGTTGACGGGGCGCAGGTGAACAAGCAGGGCAGTTGGGAGAGCTGGCCCCTGGGGTCATAAGAGCAGAGAGCTGTCCCTGCCCCTCACCAGTGGCAGCACTCAGGAGAGTGGCCCCTGCACCTCTCCTGGGCAACACGGTGAACTGGTCCTCCTGGTGCTGCAGGTGTGGCTGAGCCGGCCCTGAGGGCATGGAAGCAGGAGAATGGGCCCCACCTCTCGCTCCTTGCTACACAGGGTGAACTAGCTGGGGCAATGCTGGAGAGCTCCCCCTGGTGGTGAGGACAGGGAAGAGCTGGCAGACTGACCAACCCTGCAGCTACCTGGGCCCAAGAACCAGGGTTATGAGTTGGCCCACCCCAACATCCACCCAATCTATGATCTGCTGGAGCATGTGAAGGGGCTGGTGCTGCAGACCCAAAGCTGCAGGATCTCCACAACACAGGACCACAACAGGATGTTCAAGAGGAATTCCAGAGAAGGCTCAGCATCGACAGTGTAGCAGAAACCAGAGGCCTCAAACCAGACCAATGTAAAGATATAAGGACTAACAGGTAAACCGTGTGACGCACTGTGTCACACTATAGCTTCCATGATGAGATTTTTCTTTTTTTTCTTTTCTCTTAAATTTTATTTTATTTTATTTTGAGGAGAAGGGTGCAAGGGCAGAGGGCCGATATGAAGGAACAGGGAGATAAACAGGATTGGGATGAATGTGAAAGATACAAAGAATAAACAGAAAGAATATATATATATATATCCAGCAAAATAGCTCAGTGGGTAAAGCACTTGCCCCACAAGCCAGACAACTGAGTTCGATCCCGGGAACCCTCAGTGGAAGGAAACAAACAGCTTCCAAAAGTTGTCTCTGACCTCCCCCGGGCACGTGTGCACCCCCGCAACATACATCATACACACACACATACAATAATAGTAAATTATTCCTAAAAAAAATTAAATAAAGAATATTCCTGGAAACCCATACAGTAATGAAAGAAAAAAGGTTTCTTTCTCCAGCTTCAGTTTCAATTAATGAATTCAGAATTAACATTTGAAAAGTATATAGACCCAAACCATTCTACAAGTTAACACCATAGGGCATTGGTTCTCAACCTTCCTAATGCCACGACTCTTCAATATAGTTCCTCATGTTGTAGTTACCCCTTAACCATAAAATTATTTCCATTGCTACTTCATAACTGTAATTTTGCTACTATTATGGATCATAATGTAAATATCTGATATGCAGGATATCTGATATCGATCCCTGAGAGGGTCATGACCCACAGGTTGAGAATCTCTGCCTTAAGGCATCAGACGTCTGCTGTTTTGCAGGTAAACTCAAAATTAAGCTTTCATTTAGTAACATTGTCGTTAGGTCTGAGATCATATCTTTGTATAAGCAGATTTCCTGAAGTCTGGAACTATCCAGTGAACTGATGAATCCATGTGTTTTAGCTATTCGGGAGATGTGTGTCTGGATGGCTCTCAGTGGGAATTTCAGAGACAGCAACTGTGTGACTTGTTTCAAAGCTGTGGGGGAGCTTCTGTTGGGGTTGAGACCAGGTTCGGGGTCTTGTGACTGGCAGAAGACGAAGAAAAGACTAAGGGCAGGGCACAGTGACATCCAGCACAAGGCTGGGGACTGCCTGTAGCAGCAAGGGATGGTCAGCTTTCATTGCCCCTGGACACAACCTAGAGTCCCCTGAGAAGGGCTCCCAATGAGGTTGGCTCTGGGGGGGGGAGGTCTAGGGGAAGGGATTATCTTAAGTGGATCAATGGAGGTGGAAGACCCACCCTGAATGTGGAAGGCACAAGATCCTGGGCTGGGTTTGGGACTGAGTGGAGAAGAGGGAGGGAGCCGAACACTGAAAAAACATGCATATTTATTCTCTCTCTGCCCTCAGCTGAGGATGTGACCAGCCGCTCCCACTCCTCACAACAGTGGGCTGCAACCCGAAGTCGTGAGCTAAAACAAGCCCTCCTCCCCACATTGCTTTCGTCAGGGTATCATATTGCAGAGACAACCAAACGACCGTATGGTATGCTGCTGAAATGTTCCCATAGGCTAGTCGTTTGATGGTTGCTTCCCCAGAGGACGGCACTGTTCTAGAAGGTTCTGGAAAATTTGGAAGCGGACCTCGCTGGTGGAAGAACGTCACTGGGGTTGCATGCTTGGGGGTATAGTATCCCCGGCCCCTTTCACTCCTTTCTGTTTGCCGGCCTGTGATGCCAACTGCTTTGCTCCAACGCGCCCTCCCTGCGGAACCCTCAGAAACCCCTAGCCAGGACAACTCCATCGCCCTTGTAAGTCGTTCCACCCGGCGTTTTACACGGCGATGCCTGTGTGGCTAATGCCGGGCTGAGGACGAGGCTCCGCTGGGAGAGTGCTTGCCCAGCACACACAGAGCCCAGGATTTGACCCCCAGTACTACAGGAAACTGGGCACGGTGGTGTGTGCCTGTCGTCGGCACAGCACTTAGGATGTGGAGGCAGCTGGATCAGAAGGGTTAGAGGCTGGGCCACATGAGACCACGTCTAACAACCACAACGATCAAAATGATGAGTGTGTGCACTGCCGATATGCACCTGGGTCTCTGGACACGGTGCGATGACCTGTCCCTGTGGCCTGCAGTCAGAAGCGGCCAGGGCGCCACGCTGCCGCAACTGGGCTTGGGCCTGAGTCCTGCTCCTCTGTGGGTCGGCGCCATTTTTAAAGGGCTCTTGTGATGTTGTTTCTTTGCAAGTTTTCCTTTTATTTTTACAGCGCGTTTAGAGTTCTGGAGAGGTTCGAGGACATGTTGTTTCTCTCCTTGGTGCCAGGATGGGCTATTAGTGTGTGAAGAGGGAGGCAGGATGGGGGAGGGCAGGCAGGAGCTTCAGGTGACAAACGCCCAGCTGCCATCCTGCCTCCACTCCCGAAGATCAGTCCCTCACCACAGGCCACTAATAAGATCGCTCTGAAGAATGGCCTGACGGGAGCTATGGGCAGAGCAAGACAAGGGCAAAGGGCAAAGAGCCTTGTGCCCTGGCTGGGCTCTCCACCCTCCTCTTCTCCCCAGTGTCCAGCCTGTGGCAGCCCCCTGACCTAGGCCGTGGGCTTTTTATAGAGCTCTTACCAGGCAGTCATCGCTGCTGAGTCACAGGCTGTTGGTAGTCAGTTTGACTTTTGGTCCCTCAGTCCTCCTTGGGCCCGTAGATGGGATGCTGAGGCTTGGTGATCAGCCCTGTCCCTTGTTTACACTCTGAAGACCCCCCTCGCCCCTCTGGAGACCTGTTGAGGTTCAGAAGCTGTAGGCAAGGGGCCAGGTTCTGAGTCTATCACAGCACCACACCCCCATTTCATGGATGGGGACAATGAGGCCTGAGGAGGTCAGCGTCCACCCTCCTGAGCCACCCACACCCCAGGGGTGCTGCTGTCCTCAGAGTTCCTCCTCAGGGTCCTGCTGGCTCACATCTGCAGCGCTATTTTTTAGCTGGGTGAGGGTGGGGTTCCGGGCTGGACAATTTGTCCCGGGCAGTGAGCCAGCTTACAGCCCCTGGGAACAGCGCAGCCCTGTTACTTGAGGGCAGACTGTGCTGTGACCCTGGCCAGCTGTCCCGTCTGCATCTGGAGTGAGTGGCCAGTGGGCACAGAGTGTGCATTGCCTACTTAGGAGTGGAATGGCGCTCTCCGGTGGAGGCTCCGTGCCTTCCCAGATGCCACACTGGTCGGACAGGTCTACATCAGAGCCCCCTCCTCTCCACCCCCCTCCTAGCCGTTCAGCCTTGGACAAGTCCCCATCTCCAGGCATCCCTCTACACGTCTGGGAAATGGAAGTGTCTCAGAGGATGGCTGTGGCACCATCAGGGCTGACGAGACAGCCAGATGGAGAGCACCATGCAATGCTCAGTCCTCGGGGCTCAGTCCTGCCTCTGCCCCCACCTCTGCCCAGCTCACTCTAAAAGCTTTCCCCCTTCCCGAGACTGACACCCACAGAAAGGGAAGGCCTGGTGCTGAGCTCGGGGATCCAGACACCGATTTCCTGACCCAGCTGTCAACCCATTTCATAGGTGGGGGAAAACTGAGGGTAACCATCTCCTCAGAGCACCAAGCTAGTGAGCCTGGGTTCAAAGCCAGGGCTTTGTGTTTTTAAGGTAGAAAGGATTTCCATCCACCCAGAGCACCCATTCCATAGGTGAGGGAGTCTGAGTATCAGAGACAAGGAGCCACCTGCTGGGGGTCACCCCAACATCTCGGGCTGTGTTCCTTCACCTGTGCCCAGCCTCCCATTCCCTCAGGTCGGGGGGAGGGGTCCTGAGATAACTAGATAATTGGTCATATCACTGATCTACTTAGGGGTCCCTATAAACTACTTTCCTTCCCCCACAGCAGGTTACAAACTTCTCCCTTACGTCCCGGGACACCACAGCTCCGGTCTCTCAGACCAGTCTCTGGGGGCATGGCTTTGCTATTGGAAGCTATGGTCACCCGGTTCCCATGCATGGCAACTCCTTGCCTTGTTCCCACCTTGCCAATAAATTAGGTCCCTGTGGCCTTCAAGAGACAACCGGGGAATCATAAAACATGGAAAGCCACAGGATTGGGAGTGACAGTGTTTGGGAGTCGGTAGGGGACTTTGCCAGGGCTCTGGAGAGATTTCTTCCTGGATATTCCCCGTAACAAAAACAGGGGCTGGTGCGGCTGGTGCCAGAGCCTGAGTCTTGATACCATTTAGTGAGCAGTTACTATGTTCTAGCGCCTGTCTGAGGAATTCCCACAGCCCAACTCAGGGAACATTTACAAGCCTCTGAGGCCTTGTGGTTTTCCACTCTCTAGGTCAGGAAACCAAGAGACAGAGAGGTACTTCATTTGGCCAAGGACACACAGCTTGTGACTGATGCAGCCTGGCCAGTCAACTCCAGGTCCTCATCATTAACTATCCTCTACATCTGCTCATGTTCTACCAAAGGTCCTGGTGTGAGTGACACCCAGAGAACCAAGCCCAGCCCACCCATGGCCCCCAGGCACATGCCAATGGCCAAGGACAGTGGAAATACAAAGGACACAAATCCACGGTCACTGAAAGCCACCAATCAGTCCCAGCTTGCCTGCAGGTGGCCAAGGTATCAGTGTCACACTCAAGGTCCACCTCAGTCGTTTGCTGTATTGGACAAGACATCCCAAGCCACTGGAAGTCTTGAGCTCCTCCTTAGGAAAAGGATGGGAGGTTAAAACCAATTCCACGGGGCTGGTGGAATACTCGTCAACGAGCCTTGCAGAGGTTTTTTTCTTTCTTTCTTTTTTTTTAGGAGCTCAGCACAAAGCTGAATGTGACTGAAACACCAGCTGATTCTTCGTTCTTTTTCTTTAAGTTTTTGCATGCATGTGTACGCACGTTCGGGAGCCATCGCCGGAACAGGTGGAGGCCAGACAAGACAACAGCGGCTTTTCTCTCCACCTTGTTTTTTGGTACAGAAACTTATTGAACCTGGAGCTCATGGATTCAGCTAGGCTGGCTGGGTGAGCCTCAGGGATCTGCCTGCTGTCTCAACCCCCTTGCTCCAGGGTATAGACACGCACAGCCACACCAAGCTTTTTCCATGGGTGCTGGGGAGTCCACGCTCAGGTCCCCACGCTCAGGTCCCCATGCTCACACAGTAAACACTCCACCCATCTTCCCAGCCCGTCCTCATTTTTGAATGTGGTCATTCACCCGTATTCCACATCTGCACCTTTTCTCCCTTGGAGCTCCAGGAGCAGGTCAACATCTGGGGTACAGTTCTTTTTGGAAACAGGAGGATGTGTAAGACCTTGGGGTCCCCCCTACCCAAAGATCCTTGGCTCACTCATCCCTTCGCCCCCCCCCTCATTCCCAGCAGTGGTTGTGGGTCTCCCTGAAGTCAGCTTTCCTTCTCGCTCCCCAGGTTTCCTGCTCCTTGCCTGTGGTCTCCACTGGCTGGATGCTGTTTCTATGGCAACAGCAGCTTAAGAGCCTTGGGCCCCCCTCTGAGGTGACAGGCTTGGATGGAGATGGCTGATCAAATTCCTCAAGCATCCTCAGTCAGCCTTCTGGATGCAAGGCTGAGGAGAGGAATGCAAAGTCTGAGCTGCCGGGGACCTGGGGTCCCAGGAGCTTCCCAAGGGAACCACCCTAGGTTTCAAGTGTCCTCTGAAATTCATGGGTTGGAAACTTGAGAGACGGCGATAGAAAAGTCATAGGGGTGCTCACCATCCTCCTGTGAGATGAATGCGGGAGCGGCCCTCTTTGAAGGGTGTTTGCCCCTCCCCCCTCTTCCACACAAGCTCCATCTACGGGCGATGCTCGCACACAGGAAGGTCCTCACCAGAGGCAGCCCCTGGACTTTGGACTCCCAGACTCTAGAACTGTGAGTCCCGTAAGCTCTCATTGTAAGTCACACAGCCTGTGGTAATCTATGATGTCAGCAGAATGGACAATGGCCTGGAACACCTGATCACGTGGCCCCAGTGCGGCCTCCAGTCTCCCCCAGGCCCCGGGGCCTGGTTTTAGTGTGTGCTGTGGAGGGCCTGTCATTCCCTGAGCAGGCTTCCTTACAAATCACCTCCACTGGTGGCTCTGAAGCAGGCAGGCCTCAGGCTGTGCTTGGAGAAATCCTGAATCTCAGAGAAGATTCTCGAAGCTGTTTGGGGCTGAGACGTCTCCCGTGGCACCTCATCCTCCCAAGCCTGGTTCGGGCTTCCCTCTCCCCTGACACAGCCTCACTGGTGGGGGTGGAGCAGGTATTTCACCCTCATCTCAGGGCCTGAAAAACTCGGGCAGGGCTGCCAGCAGGCCATCTTGGCAGTGAAGACTGATCCAGAGCCCCGTGAATCCTTGCAACATGTCAGCGCTCAGAGGTGACTGTAGGGGGCGCTACGCCAGCCCTGTAAAAAGCTAGGCGCTGTAGATCTAATAGTCCTCTTCCCATTGCACCCCCCCCACCTGCTTTCAAAGATTACACCCACCCCCTCCACTGTTGCCCCCCATGACACTGGGCGGTTGACACTGAATGTGGGGGACATGGGGATGAAGTAACACTCCATGGGAACTGGAGGTGTCTATGGAATGCAAGGACAAGATCCCAAGTGGTTGGTTCCTTGAGTCTGAGCTGGGGAGCCGGGTTCCTGGGGAGAGCTCTGTGTCAAGCAGTTTCTTCCTCGGCCATGCCCCTGCCCTTGTCCACTAGAGTCAGCTCCTGAGAGTAGGAGGTGAGGGCTGCCTCCCCGCTAGATGGGCATCTATGAGGCCCCCTGCTGCCCCCTGCTGCCCCCTGGCAGACCTCGGCAGGATGGAGCTTGCCTGACAAATGTCCTTTATTTCCCTCCCCCTGCTTCCCACCCTCTTTCCAGAGGCTCGGGGGTCACCGGCAAATGCAAAGTCTCAGGGTCTGTTACCCTGGGGCTCAAGGCAAGAGGCCCCTCCCACTACTTTGTTACCCATGTGAACCCCAAGTGGCAGTCTGGGCAAGACTTTGCAAAGGTGGCCCCAGCCAGCCTTGCCACAGGAGACCCTGCAGTCACGGCCCAATGTGCTTCCACTGAGTCTGGATTCTAACTCCCACGGACACTATTCTGTGTGGGTAACAATCCATCATCTTGGGGTTTTCTGGAGCCAGAAGGTGGTCCTCCTGACATCGCTCCATGGCCATGTCTCATAGGGTGATGTGGGCTCAGCAGACCCCTCCCATTGGTCCTACCCCAGTCCCCAGAGCTAACGTGACAGTTCAGATCGAGTTAGAGGGATGCAGGAGGGCTTGTGTGGGGTGAGTCCTCCAGGGATGTCTGTGAGTCTGTCCCCTCAGAGGAAAAGCTGCCTCCAGTTGGGTGAGAGACCTTGCTCTGTCTGGGAAGATGATGCCAGGAAAAGAGAGAGGCGAGGAGCCGCTCCAGGGCGGGCTCAGCCAGCTTGGGGGCACCTCGGCCTTCCTCGGTGTCCACGGTCTGGCCAGTTCCCTGGGGTGGTAGGCCTGCCCACAGGTTTCTGCTCTGCTCCCCTTGGAAGACATGTGGAGACCAGTGGGATCTTGACGCATCTGCAGCCAGACAGTCCTGTAGGGACCTGTCCCATTTGGAGGCCACCTCTCTAGGCAGACCCCGGCCCTTAGCTGCTGTCCCGCTTCGATCTGTGTGTGCTGGGTGGGCAGCCGTGGCCTCTGGGCATGGGCAGTAGGCCAGTGCCTTCCTCAGCAAGGCCTGGGTCTCCTGGTGTCGCTCCTGGGTCTCTTCCCACAGCTCCTGGCCCAGGCCAGCCCAGCTCAGGGAGGTCACCTGGAGCTTCATGGCCAGGAGCTTCTCCGTCTGGAACTCAGACGCCAGGCGCTTCAGGTAGCAGTGGAGGCGGAGGTGGAGGGGGTCCCCAGGGCTGGCCCTCGAAGTCTTCTTGCCCAGCCTGAGCTGGGTCAGCAGGTCCTGACAGTCCATGTGGAACCGGCACACCTAAGGACGGCAAGGAGAAGGGAGGTGGGGGGTCCGTGAAGACAAGAGGAGCCCGTGAGCAGGAGAATTTGAGACGACGTGGCTGAGTGAACTATTAGGTGCACAGCCTGGAGACTGTGATGACCATTGTCCCCTTTCTTCTCGGATGCGTACCCCTGCCACCTACAAAGAGCCTCTAGCACCCTTGGGCTCTTCAGGCCCCTTCTAACAGACCCACAGGCCAGCAGGGCAGATGTAAAGCCAGAGCTGTAGAAATGTAGAAATGTAGAAATGTAGGATGGGGAGAGGGAGGGCTCAGTGGAGAAAGTGCTTACGGCACAAGCGTGAGGACCTGGGTTCAGATCCCCAGAACCCCCGTGAAGCTTCACGGCGGGGGTGGGGTGGGGTGGGGGGAGCTTGCTACTGTAATCCCCGTGTTCCTGGTGTGGGATGGGAGGCTGAAACAAGACAATCTCCACGAGCTCTGGGGCTAGCCAGCACGGCATGTTCAGAGACAAAGGACAAAAGACCGTTTCGAAAGAGGTAGAAGTGAGAACTGACACCTGAGGTTGCCCTTTGACCTCCACAGGCACGCGCATGGCACACATACACCCAAACTGAGTGTAGCTAGGCCTGTTGGTGTGAGCCTGTTCATTCTGGCCACTCCGAAGGTCAAGGCTGGAGAATGGTACATTCAAAGCCTTCCAGGGCTACAGAGTGAGTTCAGATCTAGCCTGGGCAATTTAAGGAGACCCTGTTTCAAATAAAAAGTGAAAAGGCTAGGGATGTGAGTTGGTGGTAGAGTGGTTGCCTGCCAGACTTGAGGCCTTAGGTTTAATTCTCAGCCCGGGGTGGGGTGATGGGGTCGGGGGAGTTGAGACACAGAGGAAGGAGCGTTGCTAATACATTCCAGAGTGTCATCTGTTTATCTGGTTCCATGAGTGTCCCAGGCCACTACGGTGAGCTAGATTAGTAGCCCATTTCAGAGAGGGAGAAACCGAGGCACAAAGCAATGAACTCACTTATTCCAAGTCACACAGTGCAGTAAGGGGGAGCTGGGATCCCATCCTGGATCCAGCCTGCCTCCTTGCACCCAAAGGAAATCTGGCTCAGGCAGGGGTGGGCAGTCAGTCCAGCAGGCCCCACAGCTCATACACCAGCTGGGCCTCTGCCCATCATGTGACTCTGCCTGTTCCCGACACTACCCCCCTCCCCCGCTCCCCCCACTGTACGGTACAGCAGCTGATGCAAAGGATAATCTCTCTCTCCATTAATTTAGGGCCGAGAGCAAGCCACTGGCCAGGGGACAGCAGAGCCGTTTGCTGCAAGGAGGCGTTTTTCTGTGGATTAAGGGAGCTCGTCGTTAGATAAATGGCTTCATATTCACAGTAGCACTCAGAACTCATGGCGCCATAAATCTCCCTTAGCAGCCAATCGAGTTAGGATTATTTAGGGCAGAAGGCACAGCACTCGGGCGCCCCACCTGGGTAGAGCCCTGTCTGAGTCCCCAGCTTCCCAGCCACGCCTGGCAGTCATGCCCAGAGACTCAGACACCATCTCCAGCTCCTCCTCACATACAGGAATGGTCAGGGCAGCAGCGTCCAGCCTTGATGCGACTTTGCCAGCGGTGGACAGGGGACAGTCCAGTCTGCCCCTCCCATGCTGCTCTTCCTGCTTAGGAGGAGGGAGGGCTACCTTCCCCCAGGCCCAGCCTGCTCTCTTCTCTTTACCAGTCTCAGGCTAGGACACCAAGGGTGCCCTGCCACTCCGGGGAGCTCACTACCCAGAGGGCACGCCAGAGACAGGCAGGTGACAGGCAGCGGATCACTTCAGATCCTGAGGGGCACCGTGAAGCGGTCGCATGGTAGGTGTAGTGGTCAGGACAGGCCTCGGCTTCTCTGGCCGAGGAACGGCTTTCCAGGCAGTGGGAAAAGCCGGCGCAAAGGTGCTAGGAGTGGGGTTGATTCCGGGAAGGCTGCAGGGAGGAAGCGGGCAGCCGTCATTGGGCGAAGAGAAGCTTTCAGACATCCTTGACGCTAGGCACATTGCTCTGAGGGGTTCCTCAAATTTAATCTGCTTTAAAATTTTTATTTTATTTTCCACGCGTGAGGGTTTTGCCCTCATGAATGTTCGTGCACCACATTTACGCCTGATGCCCCGGGGAAGCCAGAAGTGTGTGTTGGGTTCCCTGGAAACGGGAGTTGTGGCCTATGGTGAGCCATCACGTGGGTGCTAGGAATCCAACCTGGGTCCTGTGGAAGAGCAGCCAGGGCTCATGACCTCTGAGCAATCTTTGCAGCCCGAATCTGCTTCTCCCACCACCTGGCTGGGAGTACATTCAAGCCAAAGATCTGGGTTTGAATCGCAGTGCCGCCATCAGCCAGCTCTGTGACTTTGGGTGAGTCACTCGACCTCTCTGTTTTCAGCATAGGGTTGGTGTAACAGGGAAATGATCAGAACCAGGCCCGGCACTAGAGACCCTGCACTAGCGCTAGCCAATCACATTATGAACAGGGGCTGGGGTTCAGAGAAGTGAGGACAGCTATCGAGGTCACACAGCCCACATGGGCCGAATCCCGGACGCTGCCCCGCTGTGCTCTCCAGGGTGAGGAAGGGGCACAGTGCCCCTTCACTGCCACTGCTGACAGCTGCCTGCCTTGTCCCTGACCCAAGGAGACAGAGAAGCCCTGTCCTCCGGGTCCCCAGGCATTTGTGAGATGTCTGGGTCCCTCCCACTGCCCTCTGAAGCATCCCATGTTCCCAGCTGTCCCTTCATGCCCTGAGCCACCCACCAGCTGGTGGGTGGGGTCAAGCCCCTCCCATGCTCTGTCCCTTTTGGTAAGTTCAAGGGGGTAGCTGAGGGCATAGGGTAGTCATGTGACTTCCTGTCCAGCTGGGACCCAGCTCTTCTAGCCTTCTTTTTTGTCCACAGGCCTCAGTTTTTCCACTAGAAAATGGGGGATGGGTGGGTTATGTGCATTTAGGAGTGAAACTTTGAAGTCACATCCTACTCAATGACTGCCTAATCCCACCTGAGTAGCTTACTTCTTCTGGGCCTCAGTTTTCTCCTCTGTGAAATGGGCACAAGGCAGGTGGCCCGGACTCACCCAGAAGCAGGCGAGTATAAAGTGCTCACTCGCAGGGTCTGCACTCGGGCAGGCTTCCCTTCCACCTCAACCACTTCCACCTCATCTTCACCCTGCCTACCCAGATAAGGGATCCAGCTGCCACTCTGCCTCTCTTTGGAGAAGGACGCAGGCACATCCCCAGGGTAGGACACACTTGCCTCCACACCAGCTTCCTCTCCCTGATTGCCACATGGGTCCCCTGGGGCTGTGTCCAGGCCGCCCCAACCCTGTGCCACCCCACGGGAGGATGTGGGTCTGTTCTGATGGGCCCTGAGGTTCCCTCACCTTCTTTCTGAAGCGGTGGAGGTGGAGCAGGGTCTCCAGGTCAGTGCGCTGCCTCTCGGCTGCCATGTAGAAATGCGTCAGCCTGGCCTGGAAGGCCTGCTGGGTGGAGGCGAAGGCTGCCAGGTCTGGGAGCCCTGGCTCCCCTGCGCCTTCCTCTGCAGCTCCCAACTGCGCGGCCTGCTTGGACAGTTCCAGGCCCTGGCGATACTGGGCCTGGGCGGGAAAAGGACATCCATTCAGCTCCCGCCTGAGGATCCGCCCAGCAGTCAGGAGCCGCTGTGGCCTTCTGAGCCTCAGTTTCCCCATCTGCAAAACTCAGCCCACAGTCAAAGGTTAACTCATCCAACAGCCTAGGCCTTTGCCTTGGAAGTTCACATTCTTTTGGAAGGTTCTGTGACTTTAAAGCCTGGGTCAGAGGCTTGGATCCCCCACAGTCCTCTCTGCTGTGTCCAGGACAGTCCCATCCCCCACTGCCTGCGAGTCCCCCGAGGGCTGTGACCGGCCAAAGCATCCTGTGTCCATCACAAATGCAGCATCCCTGACTGTCTCTTCAAGCTGACCCAGGAGGCCAAGATCTGGGCCCTGGGTACCTGCATTTTAAGAAACCCTTGCAGGTTCTGACTTCTTTAGACTTGGTCTTGGAAGACTTCCTGGAGGAGGCAGAACCTAAGGTGATGCCTCTGTGGTCCAGGCTGTCCCCTTGCTCTGTGGTCCAGGCTGTCCCCTCGCTGCCCCTGGAAGCTCCCTTGTACTTTCCCACCCCTGCATCTGGGACCTAGAAGACCCCACCTCAATGACCTCTTGGCATCTTGGGCCCTGGAACATACCGCAACCTGCAGGAAGAAGTCCTCAAACTCGGCGTGGACTTTCTCCACTGTCTCCGCACATATATCCACAGGGGACAGAGCCTGCAGACACCGGCTTCCTTCCCGCTCCATCCAGTCATTGACCTGGGCGGAGGACCATGGTTCAGTTGTGATGGGTGACCGAGGAGCCATCCTGGGCCAACTGTCTGCTTCCTTGTGTGTGTCTACATGCATGGGCTTGTGCAAGCATGCATACGTGTGTATGTGTGCAGGTGGGTGAATGTGAGTGCACTTGTGTGTGGGGACCAGAGGTCAACGTGGGAATTGCTTCTAAGCAGCTGCCCACCTTTTTTCCTTTTCTTTCTTTCTTTCTTTCTTCCTTCCTTTCTTTCTTTCTTTCTTTCTTTCTTTCTTTCTTTCTTTCTTTCTTTCTTTCTTCTTTCCTTCTCTCTCTCTATTTCTTTCTCTTTCTTTCTTCCTTCTTTCTCTTCCTTCTTTCCTTCCTTCCTTCCTTCCTTCCTTCCTTCCTTCCTTCCTTCCTTCCTTTCTTTCTTTCTTTCTTTCTTTCTTTCTTTCTTTCTTTCTTTCTTTCTTTCTTTCTTTCTGACTTTTTATTTATTATTTTTTTGGATACAGGGTCTCTCACTGGGATTTGGGACTCACCAATCAGGCGAGGCCTGGCTGGCTAGTGAACCCCTGGGGTCCTCCTGACCATCTCCTCAGCGCCAAGATTACAAGTGTACACCACTACACCCAGGGTTTTACCTGGGTTTTGTGGCTCAAACTCAGGTCCACGTACTCGTGTGGTATAAACAGTTCACTGACTGAGCCGCCTCCCTAACCCCTCGACTTCTTGAGGGGCCAAAGCCTCCTGGTCCTCAGTGAGTCATGGGCCTGGATGGATGGAAACCCTCCCGATGCGGGGCGGGAGAATCAAGGAGGGAAGCGTGTGCAGCAAATGTCAGAGGACAATGGCCTCCCTCAGCTCAACCCAGAGGGGATGTGGTACTGTGAGTGCCCTGCAGCAGGAGACCCTCTGTGTGTATGACCGTGGGATGAAGCCAAGGTGGCATGAGGTCACAGGGAGGCAAGGCTTAGGTCAGTCTGGCCGCTGACTGTCACCTGGTCATAAAAGGTTGGTCTCAGGG
Organism: Peromyscus leucopus; assembly: GCF_004664715.2. NCBI lineage: Eukaryota > Metazoa > Chordata > Mammalia > Rodentia > Cricetidae > Peromyscus > Peromyscus leucopus. The sequence goes on from NC_051066.1 coordinate 134,701,532, forward strand.
GAATGAGCTCCCTGTCTCAGGGGTGTGTAACTGGGGCTGGAGAAACACCTGCCAGTGGCAGAGGGTCTCCCAAGAACTCACTGTCCCTGCCTGACCCTCGCTTCAGTGGATGGGTGGTAATGGATCGGCATTATGTGACCCTGTGGTGCAATGGATAATGGACCGGTACGAACAGCCAGAGAGGGACAGAGGGTGGAAAGTACCTCTGAGCCTGTGGCGGTGTGAATGTGACTGGTCCCCATAATCTCAGGCAGTGGCACTATTGGGAGGTGTGGCCTTGTTGGAGTGGGTGTGGCCTTGCTGGAGGAAGTGTGTCACTGTGGGGGCGGGCTTTGAGGTTTCCTGTGCTCAGGATACCACCCAGTGTGTTCATTTCTTGTTGCCTGCAAGATATAGGGCTCTCAGCTCCAGCACCACGTCTGCCTGCAGGCCGCCATGCTCCCCGCCATAATGGACTGAACCTCTGAAACTGTAAGCGAGCCACCCCAAGTAAATATTTTCTTTATAAGGGTTGCTGTGGTCATGGTGTCTCTTCACAGCAATAGAAACCCTCACTAAGACATTCCCTGTGACAGTGCTAATTCTGAACTTGACAGAATGCAGGATCACCTAGGAGACTAGCCCCTGGGGCTTATCTTGATTTTAATTGCAGTGGGAGACCTGCCCACTGTGGGTGGTGCCATTCCCTTGCTGGGGTCCTGGACTGTATATTCCTTATTATGGATGCATCATGATCCTTCCACCTTGACCCCCCCCACTGTGATGGACTGTACTCTTTTTTTCTTTTCTTTTCTTCCTTCCTTCCTTCCTTCCTTCCTTCCTTCCTTTCTTTCTTTCTTTCTTTCTTTCTTTCTTTCTTTCTTTCTTTCTTTCTTTCTTTTTGAGACAGGGTTTCTTTGTGTAGTTTTGGTGCCTGTCCTGGATTTTGCTCTGTAGACCAGGCTGGCCTCGAACTCATAGAGATCCGCCTGCCTCTGCCTCCCCAGTGCTGGGATTAAAGGCGTGTGCCACCATCGCCCAGCTGGACTGTACTCTTAAACAGCCAGGATAAACTTCCTCAGGTTGCTTTTATCGGAGCATTTTCCTTATCACAGCAACAGGGAAAGAAAATAAAGCATTCTTGCTCTGGGGATACTGGCAAAGATACTTTGTCTTTGTAAGACTCAAGGCTAGAGATGAGGATGCAGAGGCTTGAGCAGTTAGGTGACCTGAGGGTCAAGACGAAGTGCCCGGCAGGGATGACCCAGCCCAGGGCAGACAGGGGTGTGCTGGCTTTAAGGACTGAAGCCAGGTGAAGGCGTGCTAACAGCTCAAGTCTCAGACTCCAGATGTGCAACCACAGGAGGTGGTATCTGCCTGGCCTCAGTTTCCCCATCTGTGGTGGGGAATCCCAAAAGCTCCTGTGTCACTGACAAGAGACCACACTGGAAGACAAGAATATTCACAACAGTCTAGTCCAGGCATGCACACAGTCGGCGCTCAATAAGTGCAGCCCTCGTGTTCATAATTTAATCCTTGAAGCACTGATTGCACGGCATGTTTTCTGCCTTGACCCCAACACCAAGGGCTGCCAGCCTGATGTTTTAACTCCGGAACTAAGTGACCCTCGTAAAGCACCACGTCCCCAGTAGCCTCCCCTTCACCTGGTGGACGGCAGCTTCCAGGTGACCCAGTCGGACACGGAGCTCCAGCCTTCGGAGGAGGTGATTGGACGCAGTGACCAGGACGTGAAGCTGCTCATCCACAAGGTTGTACAGGGCTGCGGCTTCAGTCAGATGGCTCCTGGGAGGGAGAAGAGGGTGAGAAGACGCCCCTCCCTGTGTTCTCACCAGTCCTGGGCCTGCCCTCCTCATCTGTGGCCCCAGCTGGGCTGCCAGCCACTGACCTGCTGTGTGACCTGAAGCAGATCCCTAGCCCACTCTGGGCCTCAGCCATGAACCTGAGGAAGCAGCAGGAAATTGGCAGGGTATCAAGCCAGCTGGGTAGATTTGAGTCTGAATTCCAGTCCCACCAGCTGCTAGTGTGGGTCCTGGTGCAACATCACCACTTTGGGGGTCTCTGGTTGCCCGTTTGTAAAGTGGGAAATAGTAACAGAACCCACTGCCCTGAGCCGCTGTGAGCAGAAAGTGATCGAAGCAGAGGCTTCCGCTCCAGACCGCTGCATGAGGCCCCAGCCATGGAACTTTCTAGTGCTGCTTAGGGGTTCTGGGAAGCCAGGGGACCTTCCCTCCTTTATGAGAAACACTCAGTGGAGTGCCTGGAACTAGGGGCTGGCTGGCGCCCACACGTTTGCACCACCCTGTCTTCCCAGCGTCCACTCTGCAGGACACAAGGGCAGGAGAGCGTGGCAACTGTAACCCATGACGGTCTTTTGTCTCAGATAGAGTCTCAGTGTCCCAGGCTGGCTTCAAACTCCTATGTGACCAAGGATGACCTTGAACCTGGGACCCACCTGCCCTGAAAGGCATGTTTAAAGTGGCCAAAGCCAGAGGATCTAAAGAAGGTTTGGAGGGAACTTTTCCCTCGGCGATGCTTCCTGAAGGGAGAAACCTGGAGCCTCCCCACAACTGCCCTGGGGAGCCTGTTTTCAGACAAAGATGATGGAAGGAAAGGCTGACTATTCGATGGACAACCCCCTCCCGGGTCCTGGGTCCCACATCAGAAGAAAGCCCAAGATGCCTGAAGGAAGGGCGAGCCCAGAGGGCTGCAGGGACGGCATTGAAGGCATTGAACAGAGAAGGGCCGCGGCGAGCGTGGGCCCACAGCGCCCCCTGGTGGAGCTTCAGCTCAAAGGTCTGGAGGGACCTCAGGTAGACCGGAGAGGTTGGGTGAGGCAGGTGAAGAGGGAGCAGGAGAGGGAGGGGGGACGACAGGGTGGGTAACAACAACAGGTCAGTGTGAGGGGCGGAGGTGGCCCACATTAGACACCAGGTCCCACCACTGTTTCAGCTCCACCTGCATGAACCTGTCCCCGGCGTCTAGGTGTGCATCTCAAGGTGATGTGTTCTGCCAGCCTTATCTACATCCTGGCCCCCACCACATTCCAGATGTGTGACCCAGGGATACTCAGTCCACGTTTCTGAGTCTCAGGTTACCCTACTGTAACAAAAGGAGACTCCTGGGCTCCACCTCAAAAGTGGGAATTAAATGAGTTAATACGTACAATTCCTTAGAACAATGCACACAAACACACACACACACACACACACACACACACACACACACACATCAAATGTTGGTTCAATGCACAAGCTGTTCTTATTAAGCGTGTACATCAGCTTTGCATTTGGCTCTCAAATATACATACCTATGTTTTACTAAAGCAAATATTTCTAATTACTGACCAATTCAATTACATGGTCGGCATCCCTTCTTTGGGCCCAGAAGCATATCAGATTTAGGAGTTTTTCCAGTTTTAGGGTATTTGAACATATAGAATGAGGCATGTGGGCAATGGGACTTCAGCCTAAACAAGAAGTCCATTTGCATGTCAGGTATACCTTTACACACAGCCTGAAAGTAAGTCTGCACAATGGTTCCAATTGTTCTGTGGATGCAGCAAAGTTTCTCCAGGTGTAATTTCCCCAGAGTGTCTGAGTTTACAGCAGGCAGGACATCGATTTTCAGACTGAGGAGGTTTCACTTGCCAGCAGTCAAGGAAGCTGGTGTCAACAGTCAGGTCTGTCACCCACCCGTGGCTCCTGAGGTCCTTCCCCTAGGCTGAGTGTGGGAAAGGCAGGCCTGTAGGGTTAGCTACCTAGCTGTCTCAGCCCGGGCCCCTATGGGCCTCACTACTATTTCCCAGTACTCAGTCTCATCTTCTTGCTAAATAAGAGTGGCGTGGGCAGCACCAAGTTCTTGCCAGGAACAAAGGAGACGGGTCTTGAAAGGCTTGGACCAGAGTCTGGGTTGAAAAAGGACACAGTCTGTGTGTGGAGGGAGGAAACAAGAGAGCTGGTCCTCAAAGGCCTGTTCCTGGCTGAAGACGGCCAGAGATGCAAGGCGGGGATGGCGAGGTTGTCCCCCAGGCTCAGAGGGTGGGCGTGAGGCAGCTGTGTCCCCAGACCCACCCTCTGCGTTCCCTTCACAGGGTGGCCCCATCTCTAAGCTCTGATGGGGAATGAAGGACGGGAGATTGTCTATACCTGACTTCAGGGTTGGTGGTCAGCCTGCTGGCCTCCTGCTGCAGCCTGGCCAGAGTAGCTCCACCTTCCCTCTGAAGAGCCAGCAGGCCGGGGTCCCTCAGCACAGCCTCCATCAGATCCTTGGACTTGCTCAGGCACCTGGTGGCCTCCTGCCAACATAGGAGGGTGTCCCGAGGTCCCAATCTCCACGCTCCCCTTAGCCTTCCAGGCTCCGCACACCCATAGAGCCTAACTTTCCCACTTGGGTACCCAAGCATCTCCAGGAATTCTGCCCTTTAATTTCCAGCATATTTCTGAAGCTATGGCCCTCTTATCACCATGGTAACCTCACTGGCCCTGGCTCCATCCTCTCTTGGGACCACCCATCTCAGACTCTTGGTTGAGCTCTCTGATGCCCTCTGGCATCCCCTGCAGCAAAAAAAGGACATCAAAGGGCATATCCTATGATGCCCTGCTTCACACTCCCCAGGCCTTCACTGCCCGGTTCCTGGGCCAGCTCCTTCTTCTTTCCTCTGCTCCGCAGACCTCCAGCTATACCCTGTCTCAGGGCCTTTGTACATGCTCGCTCTCTGCCTGGAGTTCATTTCCCTCAATGACATATTCTTTCAGGCCACAGTTAAACACCATCTCTTCAAAGACCACTCACCTTCCTCACTCTTACCACTTCTTTGGCATTTGACACAATTTGTAACTATCTCCCCACGCCCCCTTTTTTCAACTCAGTGTGGTGATATTGTGTGCCCCAATATATTGTGCACCTTAATAAACTTATCTGGGGTCAGAGAACAGAACAGCCACTAGATAGACATAGAGGCCAGAAAATGGTGACACACACACCTTTAATCCTAGCATTCTGGAGGCAGAGATCCATCCAGATCTCTGTGAGTTCAAAGCCACACTGGAAACTGCCAGGCATGGTGACTCACGCCTTTAGTCCCAGGAAGTGATGGCAGGAAACAGAAAGGTACATAAGGCGTGAGGACCAGGAACCAGAGTCTGTTAAGCTTTTGGCTTTTAGCAGCAGTTCAGCTGCTAAGATCCATTCAGATGAGGACTCAGAGGCTTCCAGTTTGAGGAAATGATTTCAGCTGAGGAATTGGCAAGGTGAGGTTAGCTGTGGCCTGTTCTGTTTCTCTGATCTTTCAGCGTTCACCCCAATACCTAGCTCTGGGTTTGTTTTTATTAATAAGACCCTTTAAGATTCATGCTACAGCCCGGGTCTCTTGCATCCCAGGGCTACATGCCCAGTCCCTCATAACTACCTTGCAAATGGCCACTCTGCCACTGCAACCATGACCCTCACCAGAGCAGAGGCAAGCCGGATCCTCAGGCTGGGTCCCCAGTGCCGGGCACATGGTGGATGCCCAAGATCTATTATCTGAGTGATAAAGTGAAAAATAGAATGACCACCCTGGGTGTCCCCTTCCCAGCGCTCTTGATACTTAGAGGTATGCTGGAGGCATACAAGCTTACCTGCACCCCACCAGGGGGGTCACCCTTCTCAAACTCTTGAATGGAGGCCCGCAGCAGGGATGAGGCCTGGCGAAGCTCAGTGACAAACGGGTCCAGCTTCTGCAAGAACAGGCGCCAGAGCGCAGAACTCAGCCTGGGTGACCAAGAGGAGATTTGTCTTTCCCCAGGAGGACGTGGGAAGGCACCAGGCAGGGCTTCTAGAACTTACACTGCATCAGACCCGTCAGGAGAGCTGGTGAAAGTGAGGCTCTGGACGACCCCCCGACCCCATGCCCCGGCCTTTCTCCCACCTCTAGCCTGCCCCACCCCCACAGCTGAGCCAGTATCTGGGACAAACTCTAAGAACATCTACGAGGTCTCCAAGCCACAGTGCTGCTGCTGCAGGGTTGGGGGCTTCTAGAGTGGGAACCAGAGCAGAGGAGAGAGAAGAGCGTCTGAGCTGTTCGCAGAGCCTGGGGGTCTTCACAGAAGGGGCAGGATGGGGGTGAGAGGGCGACCTGGAGAAGCGCATTTGGTCCAGCTCAGCCATCAGCTAGCTGTGAGACCACAGGTAAGTTACTTAACGTCTCTGGGCTTCCCTTTACTTCTGAGAGGTGGAAACCACGGCGGAACACGTTTTACAGCAGGGTAAAGGTTTGCTGGATTGATTTGTGCACAGGATTTAGAGTGCAGCCTGGAACGTGCCAGACTCACGATCACCACAAAGTTTACTCTCTGGATCACCCTGTAAAATTTCACTTCAAGGGACAGTCTGAAAGTCCAAGTTCAAAGGTCACTGGGTAAATGGGAGGCCTCTGGAGAAGGAAGCAGGAGCCTGGGAGCAGGACTTGTCACTGAAATGTGTGTACATACTCTCCCTCCACGTCTTCAGGTGAGCGATTCTAAGATCCCCGCCCCCCAGGACACCAAGACCAGGATGCCCAACCCTTTATGCTAAGTGTCCTTTAGAACCATGTGCACCTGCTGGGGACTAGAAACTGGCTGAAAATGACTCAGACAACTGATGCCAGCTGGACACTGCCTCCAAAGCTGGACTGCTTGTTTCCAGACAAACAAGTCTGTAGGCAGTCCAGTGGCATGCAGCGCCTCCCTGCCTCCTTCCCTTCCCCTCCCCTGTTTATTATTATTATTATTATTATTATTATTATTATTAATTATTATTATTTTGTTTTTCTGAGACAGGGTTTCTCTGTATAACCCTGGTTGTCCTGGAACTCATTCTGTAGACCAAGCTGACCTCAAACTCACAGAGATCCGCCTGCCTCTGCCTCCCGAGTGCTGGGATTAAAGTCCTGTGCCACCACTGCCTGCTTCTTTTGTTTGTTTGCTTGCTTTTTATTGGGGAGTACCCTGGCTGGAAGCTGTGTCGGGGGAGGCAGAGGGCTGCTGGTCACACCACAGTGGAAAAGGGAACCCTCAGGCCCTGGCTGAGAGGTCCTGACTGGGCAGCTGGGTGGAGGGGCCCTGGGTGGGCGTTCAGTGCCTTCAGAATAGACTAGTCCATGTGCTGCCCCACCCCTTGTGGCCTCCTGAGTTAATCTGGGCACCGAATACCTGCTTGTGGGGTTGTGGGAGGACAGGGTGGAGCTGGGGCAGTTTCCTTCCCTGCCCTACAGGAGGCAATACACACTAACCCACCACGTGTGACACGCCCACGCTAACCCACCACGTGTGACACGCCCACGCTAACCCACCACGTGTGACACGCCCACGCTAACCCACCACGTGTGACACGCCCACGCTAACCCACCACGTGTGACACGTCCACGCTAACCCACCACGTGTGACACGCCCACGCTAACCCACCACGTGTGACACGCCCACGCTAACCCACCACGTGTGACACGTCCACGCTAACCCACCACGTGTGACACGCCCACGCTAACCCACCACGTGTGACACGCCCACGCTAACCCACCACGTGTGACACGCCCACGCTAACCCACCACGTGTGACACGCCCACGCTAACCCACCACGTGTGACACGCCCACGCTAACCCACCACGTGTGACACGCCCACGCTAACCCACCACGTGTGACACGCCCACGCTAACCCACCACGTGTGACACGCCCACGCTAACCCACCACGTGTGACACGCCCACGCTAACCCACCACGTGTGACACGCCCATACTAACCCACCACGTGTGACACGCCCATACTAACCCACCACGTGTGACACGCCCATACTAACCCACCACGTGTGACACGCCCATACTAACCCACCACGTGTGACACGCCCATACTAACCCACCACGTGTGACACGCCCATACTAACCCACCACGTGTGACACGCCCATACTAACCTACCACGTGTGACACATCCACGCTAACCCACCACGTGTGACACGCCCACACTAACCCACCATGTGTGACACGTCCACACTAACCCACCACGTGTGACACGTCCACACTAACCCACCACGTGTGACACGTCCACACTAACCCACCACGTGTGACACGCCCATGCCTCCACAGAGCAGATGCCTGTCGATTTACTTTCAGTTGAGAACAGCCAAAGCCTTTACTAACACGAACTCAATCCTCATAAAGAATCCCACAGGAAGGCAATTTCATTGCCCTCCCCATCCCCCACTTTGCTGATGAGAAAAGCAAGGCTCAGAGAAGAAGGTGGGTAACTTACCCAAAGTCACAGAGCAGAGCTGGACTGGAACCCAGAAGCAGAAGGCAGGCCCCAGAGCCTGGGGCCTTACTGGGGCTACTCTGTACCTTCATTGTAAATGTTTGTTGAGTGACTGTTCTTGAACCCTGTTTTTGACAGGGCTGAGGGACCCATGGGGCAAGGCAGTGAAGGGAAGAGGAGAAGTAAGGATACTGGAGGCTATGAGAGTAGACACCTGGAAGAACTGCACCCACTCGCTGTGGTGATAGGGGAAGGGGCCCTCCAGAGCCTCGGGCAGCTGGCTAGGGTCCACATGGTTTCTGAGGGCCTTCAGCGAGGTCAGTACCTCCACCTGCAGATGAAAGGAGAGTCAGGAGGCATAGAGGACTCTCCCCAGAGATGATGTAAGAAGGTCCGGTCTTAGATCTCTGCCCAGGCACCACATCTCTCACTGGGAAGGTCCAGAGTGGTGTTCTGAGCAGTGAGTCTTCTCTGGAAGCTTTGATCAATCATTTGAACCAGACCCTGATTATGGAATGGCACATACACAGCACACATACTGCTACTTCCAAGTCTGTGTTCAAGGCAGACATCATCAATCGACTGCAGAACTCATTTTTTCCCCAGGGCTCGGCTCTTACTCAATACTGCTGCCCAGGCCTCTACTCACCTGGACAGGTAGTACAGGTAGCTGAAGGATGGATGCCTTCTCTCCCAGGAGGAGCACTTTGCTGATGGAGGCTGGAGCCAGGGCCTGTGAGGAGAGAACCTCTTCAGGGCTGCTTTGTCCGCTTTCCCCCTTGTCATCTCCCCCTCCTTCCTGAGGGACATGCATAGTGTGGTCCCCTGGGGGGGGGGCTTTGTGTGGCATGTTTAGAGTGAACCACCAGCCTCAAGATAGCAAACCCAACCTGTACTGCAAGTCTTCCGTGAGGTCTCAGTTTCCCTGTCTATAAGACATGAGGTCAGATGGCCAGGCAGGCGTACATCAAGCCTTCACCTGTCCAGCTGAACATGCTGACTAGTCAAGAGTCTTCTCTGTCAGGGGGATTATGTGGCCCAAGGCTTAACCAATCAGAGCCCTGTATTCCCCGGAACATGGGACTTAGTCGATGTCAGCCAGTCAGCACTAATGATACCCCAAGAACCTTTGGCAGGAACCTCTCTCCTGTGTCCTACAGGAACCTAATGACTGTGACTTTCAAGCTGCTGGGAACCATACTGCCACCCAGTGGAAGTGAGGCCATGAAAAAATAGCACCCTTGTGGGAGGGCCCGGACAGGAATAGAGAAGATGGTTCTCTCTGAACCCTTGGATGGGTATGCATGCACAGCTGGATTCAACTCCTGGATGTTAAAACGTGGGCCTGCCCCTTTAAGACAGTGGTCACTCTTAAAAGGCCAGATCCTACAGACTAAAGAGACCAGGCCGCCCCTTCCTGCAGCCCTCTCTGGGACAGGGAGTGAAGAAAGAGTCAGTGACTTGATTTTCCTTTGTGGTGTCCCGCTCTTCCTTGCTCTCTGTCACATGTAGTCTATTGAGATAAATCGTGTGATGTAAAGCTTCCTGCTACCCCCACAGACTTATAAAGGTCTGATGTTTTTCTTGTTTCTGGGGTTGCTAGAGGGATTCGTTCTGGGGGCTTTTCTGAGGAGACTCCTGTACCCATCCCATCCTTCTCATGGTGGTTAGTTATCTCTCTCTCTCTCACACACACACTCTCTCTCTAATCCCCATTCTCTCTCTCTCTTTTTTTGTTTTTTGTTTTGTTTTTGTTTTTCGAGACACAGTTTCTCTGTGTAGCCCTGGCTGTCTTGGAACTCACTATGTAGACCAAGCTGGCCTCGAACTCACAGAGAACGCCTGCCTCTGCCTCCTGAGTGCTGGAATTAAAGGCGCCACCTGACTCATCCTCACTCTTAATGAAGCTCTTCTCTGGGTTTTAAAGGGAAGCCCCTCTTCTCTTTAAGGTCCCTGCCGTATCTGTCTCTCCCATCATGCACCGGTTCTCTCTAAAGTTCAACCTCTCACCTCAAGGCCCCATCATGCCCTGCACCCCTCCAGCCTAATACAATGCGTATTCTGAAGGGAGCCATTCATCAGCTTCTCTTTCAACACTCACCGCTGCTGTTTTTAAATCGATTTGTTATACCGAGCCAGCCAACGCCCTTTGTCTAGAAGCCTGATTGCAGGGTTTCCTTAGATGCCACCAGAAGTCTCTGTCCAGGTTTTACGATGCCAGCCTTAAGTCCACCAGGCTCTGGGCAGGCCACAGTCCCCTGGAGACTCCCAAGACCAGCTAGACTAAGGCTTCCTACCTGGCACTCACCTGTGTGCTCTGCAGGGCGCTGACCAGAGCAGGACTCGGGGGCCCTTTCCTGGCGTCAATCACCACCAGCAGCCCCTTGGCTTTATCCTCCAGCCTGCGGGTAGAAGGCAGAAATCAGGTTCTGCCAGGCAGCCTGGGGCTCAGGAGAACCCCGTGGGAAGGTGAGGGAAGCGGGTTGGCAGGAGTCTCCGCTCCGCAAGGCCAATGCCTCCTCCAGGAAGCACCCATGATTCCTCCTGTAGAACCCACAGCCTTCCATTCACAGCTCAGGCCCCAGGTGATTCATCACTGTGGTCACTGTGTGACTGTGTTCACCACCCTTTGTGGTCGAGGATGTGGCTCAGAGGTTGTGTGTGAGCCTCACTGGGTTCCGTTCCCAGAATTCCAAGCAAAAACAAATGAGATGAAACAGCCCCGTGCCTATTTCTTTGTGTAGGCAGGACCCCCAGTTTGTTCGGGATTTACCAGCCCCCACCTGTGGTTTTCTGATGTGCAGAGACCATACTAGTCACCCAACTTCCCTGGCCATTGACTGGGCTAGGTGGGGGCATGTGACCTATCTTTTCCCAGTGAGATGAGAAACGCTAACTGAATGGCTTCGGAAAAATCTGTTTTCTCCTTTAAGGAGTTCTTCGAAGGACAGAGGGAGGTGTTGGGAAGAGGGGGATGAGCAGGCCAAAGGAGACTGAGAGAGGTTAACTAATCGAGGGACACAGAGCCATCAGGAAATCCCCTACTTTGTATAATTACTATAACTCATACAGTGTTGCAGGGAAACGAATAACTAATTCCGGCCTCAAGGCAGACAACCAGAGGCTGTTCTCAACGTGAACTGAAGTCACTCGCCTCCAGCACGCCCCCTGCTCTTATCACCTGAGTGGGCAGGATGGATGGTGGCTGCTTCCCAGGTCCCAGGCTGGCCTAATTACTGACCTAGGCCAAACGGGAGTCTTCCCCCATCCCCACCCCCCACCCCAGGCCCCAACCCAGGGCCCTCAGACCTTGAGCAGCGGATGCAGGTGGGGGGCTGGTGGGTGGGGCCCAGGGTGGCTGGTGGGCAGTAAGTGCCCTCAGCCAGTCTGCTGGTCAAGGGGGTCTGGAAGACTCCCCAGCGGTCTTCAAACCTTACATCACCAGTTCACGAGCACAGCCCACATGGCCCCACACTGTTTTGTGTCCCTGTCACTGGACAAGGCTGTGTGAGAACAGATGGGCTCATCTGTGTCACATGCCCACTGCCTGCCCAGAGCAAGAGGGATATAAATGCTTTCTATGACTACCCCGGGCGGGGAAATTGACACAGAGCAGTCAACTGTGAGAGAGGTTGACATCGCATATTCCCCTCATTCCAGGTGCTTGTGACCCTAACTGGGCTCCCTGGTCATTTGAGGGGGCAGGGTGGGCAAATCACTGCCACAAGGTCACAGATCAAAGTGGGTGGGGAGATATTCCAGGGTTCTGTCTACCACCGGGTCATTTCTCAGAGACACAGGCGGCCATTTTCCACCTGCAGAAAATCTGGTGTCTGGTGGCCTGCAGGAGACAGGGGGCTCTGGGGAGGGGTGGCAAAGAAGATTCCCAAGAACTTCATGGCTCCCTAACCTCCCCCCAGATGCCGCACCTCCAGTTGGTTGGGCTTCCATAGCTACAGGGCAGGGAAATGTCACCTCTGCAGGTTCTCAGGGGAGCCTGTGTCTCAGAAGCCAGATGGGCTTCTCCCCAACCATGAAGTCTGAACCGTGGGCTGGGGGGCTAGGAGTGGGAGAGACTGGGGGCTGGAAATCTGCCTGGACCATGCACCACCTGGGCTTATTCTCAGGGGCTCTCTACCTTTTTTGTTGAAGCAGGGTCTCTCATTGGCTGGAATATGTCAGTTAGGCAAGGCTAGGCTGGCCTTCTGTATCTTCAAACGTGCCCCACTACATGTGGGTTCTGGAGTTAGAGCTCAGGTAACCTTGCTTACAAGGCAAACACTTTGCTGACTGAGCTATGGTCCCAAACCCTGGTTCTTTAATTCTCTCATCCATTCACTCATTTGTTTGCCCTGTCTTTTATTTACTCAACGACATTTATATCTAAGATGCCACCTCCGCAGAGAAGCCTTCCCCGGCTTCCCAGCTAAAATCAACCCTCTCACCTTCTCTGCACCACAATGCTTCTCAAAGATTAGCCTCCGCTCCAGCCTCCGACATACCAGTGTCACCAGGAACCTGACTAGAAATGCAGATTCTCAGGCTGGCGGAGTGTGAAGCGCTGGGGACGAGCGAGTGAGCTGCTTCAACAGCTCATCCAGTCGTTCTCCGACTCCAGGGCACCACCAGGTCACAGCTGTGAGTTCGCTCTGCACACCTTCCCTCCCCCACCAGCCTGGGAGGGCCCCGCTGAAGGGACAGAGCCCACCGGCCACCCAGCTCCTAGCCCGTGGCTGGCCGTGTGAACACAGTGGATGGAAGGACCTGCAGCCTCCCCGCTACACACCTGGCTAAGGGGTGAAGTATGACAGTGTCCCCTCACCTAGGAACACCGCATAAGTAGGACAGCAACTCCGTGACCTCCAAGGCAGTACACCAGGGTGCCTCCCAGGCCTCCTGCGTGGTCGACACCAGGAGCAGAGGCCGCCCCGCCCGGTCTCTACCACCTGAAGGAGAGAAGACACATGAGTAATGGCAGTTGTGGGGGACCCTCCATGGGAGCCTCCTCTGTGGCTCTCCAGGCCTTTGCCTACACTGATCTTTCTGCCTGGAATGTCTTTCCTTCTCTTCCTTCTGTGACCTCCAATCTCCTCTTCATCCTCCAAAGGCCCAGCTTCAATGCCACTTCCTGAGAAAAGCCTCCCTGAGTTCTTCTTCAGCACAGAGTCAGTTCACTGTCCTTGGGACTGTCTCTGGATAGGGCCCGCACCCCACTACAGTGCATGGACCCACTAGTTCACATCCTGACTTGCTGTGTGTCCCTGGGTAAGTCTGTGCATCTCTGAGCTTTAATAATTTCATCTATCTGATAAGGCAAATTCAGTTCTGGGCAGATGAGGTTTCTTTGGGGATTAACTGAGTTAGTTCCTGAGAGTGCTCGGCACTCGGCAAGGACCAGTGAATGCATCTGTGGTGACTGGGTACCATCCCTGTCACATCTCACACAGACCACAGCAGGCTGATCCTGTGATTTCTCCTCAAGTGCTGCATTGCTGACAGGCCATTTCCTCTTCTAGGGGAATGGAGGGCTGTGTGTCTCATGTCCCTGGGGACTCACGGCCCAGGAAGTCAGCCTAGCTGCCAGGACCTTCCTTCACCCAGCTCTGCCTGTCTGGTGTGCCCCCACCCTCCTGTCTCCAGCTCTTGAGATCCTCTCTGGCCCCTGGTCTGGCCAATGTACCACCTCCATATTCCCCAGCCCGGGGTCCTGCAGGAAGCCGTCCTGACAACTCCACTGCCTCCTGGGACTGGCTCAGGACAGCATCAGAGCATGGATGCCTGAGGAGCTGGCCGGCACATAGAGGTTAGAGCAATGCAGTCCAAACCCTGTAAGTCTGGGAGCTTGCAGAGTGCAGGGGGACCCAGTGACCCAGCTTGCCTCCTCTCCCTGGCTCCCAAGCAGTTCAGATGGAGTCAGTCCCTAGACCCAAGTTCGAGTAGCCAAAGGGTCAGATGCTGGGTCCCCTGGGACACGGCAACCATGTGGCCAGAGCCTGGCTCTGCCTGCCCACCAAATGCTGCCTGGATCAGGAACAGGGCAACAGGAAGCATCATTATCCAACCTGATTTGTTTTTCACTGGACCAAAGAGATCTCTGTGCCCCAAACACTGCCCTTGCCTGGTGGGTGGTACCAGAAATACCATCTCTAGCCCCAGAAAACCCTTCTGCTATGGGCATGCTGGGTGACCAATGTCACGTGGAAATAGGAATGGCCGGGGTAGGAGGCGTGCGGGAGGCTCCTATAGCCTCTGAAGAATTCAATACAGCTTCAGCAGATGACCGGGACACCAGCAGATGGCTCCTCTGGGATCTGCGGGGAGATGGGGCCAGGGAGACCAGATGGAAGTCCAGGAGTAGCAAGGTGGCAGGACAGTTAGTCCCCAAAGGCACAGGGTCCTTCACGCTCCTGACCTTTACATGCGCTGTTCCCAGTTTCTGAAGCGCTCTTCCCAACATGTACATGGCTAACTCCTAAACTTTCCTGGCCTCTCCTGCTAGAAGCCTGGGCCAGGAGCACTATTTATTTTCCCAGTTCCTAGACATTTTCTTTATGTTGGATTGCAATGGCCTCTTGTAGTTTCTCTAACACTAGAATAAAACGTGTGTGGGTGCTGGGGCCACATAGACTTGTTTCCTAACAAATCCACAGTGCTGAGTCTAGGGCTCGGGAAACAGTGATCAAACAGCTACAAATCGGGAATAAAACACCCGAAGCTTGGAAGCTGTCAATACCTGGTCCAAAGCCCCTTAGTGGGTGGAGTACTTGCTTGTTCACCAGAGGCCGGAAGAACTATTAATAGAGGCTCATAGATGCTTCCTTCCCTGAAGAATTGCCCTTAGCTAGATTAGCTTATTAGCTCGCCCTGCATCCCATTCCAGGATCAGCCTGCGGTTAATGATTGATATACCCAGAGTCGGCCTGCAGTTAATGTCTAACAGACCCAGAAGTTAAATACTGACCCCGCACCTTAGCCAGCCAGCTGGTATAACCCACATCTTGGAGCCTCCCCGGGTCTGGCATCACCTTGCTCGTCCCTTCCTCTGCCTGCCTTGTTTTGCTCGGTCCCATTCTCATGGGGGCCATTCCAAGAATCTTTGTCTCAAGTTCAGCTTCTAGGGAGCCGGGAACACACCTCGCCTTCCTCATGGAAGTCTGGATAAATGGATGGATGGACAGATGGACAGATGGATTGATGGATACTTAGAAATGGCTTGCCTCTAATCCAAGCCTTTTGTTGGAAACTTTGCAGCCTCCCAGACCTTACCCCTCTTCACCCCCCAGCATCTGAGAATGCTCTGCTCCCTCCGCTCCCCCTGAATCCCAGAACCTGGCAGGCAGGCTATCCTGGAGTGGAGAAGCTTGATTCCCAGAGTCCCAATCCTGGGCTCAGGCCTGGAACACTCCTCCAGGCTAAGTTTTCCTCCTGGGGGACCCGCAGAATCTTTCCGGAAGCCAGGCGGCTCCCCAGACGGTAGGGCTGAGCCAGATGTTCTGGGGAGAGCTGTCCCATCTGGGGAAGAACAAAGCAGGGCTGTCATACAGGAGACAGACTTTCCGAGGGACAGTGTTTTGCCTTCCACCCAAACGATAATACGGCTTGTAGCATGATCTACTCTCTGCCAGTGATGCCAAGTCCCTTCCTTCTGGTATATCTTTGAACCATCAGAGCAACTCTGTGTTGTAAATGAGCCTCCCCACCCCCAAGTAGAGAAGGAGGTTTGAACTCAGAGAGGTTAAGTGTCTGGCCAAGGTCACACAGCACGAGGTAAAACTGGAATGTGAACCCAAACAGACCTAATGAATAGCCTTGCTCAGTTCTACACTCCTGAGCCTGGGACAGCCTTGTGACCCCTGTCTCTCACAGCCTCCTGCACCAGGGAAAGCCTGGTTCTTGCCCTGATGAGTGTGTGTTCTTACCTTTCCCTGGGGCCTTGGCTCCGCAAGGCTGCAGAGAGCTGACCGGGCTCAGGGCCTTCCCAACATGCTGGAGCAGAGCCTTCTCGGGGGGCGTCAGGGGTGCCCTCTGTCCTTTCAAGAAGGAGAACTGGAGCCCAGGAGCCGGGGACCCACGGATGGAGATGTTCCTACTGAGAAAGGCCTCAGCCTTGGAAGGTCTGCCGTATCCTGGTGTGGTCTCCTCTGTCTTTGTCTCGGAGGCTAGGGCTACAGAGGCAGCCGAGGACAATAGAGGAGAGGGTGTTTGTCTTGGCCCAGGCCTGAGCTGGACCATGGCTGCCGGCATTCCCAAAGGCGTTTGCATCTCAGAGGCTCCTGGCTCTTCTTCAGTGTCTTCCACCAGGCCAGAGGTACAGTCCAGCGGCTTCTCCAGGACACCAACGTGGGGCTGCTGGGGCTGTCTCTCTGCAATGTGGTCAGAGGCTTTGTGCCTGGCCTTTCTTCTTGAGCCCCTACTGCAGGGCTTCTCTCCAGAGTCTGTTGGCTTCACACATCCTTGAGTGTCCGCACCGAGTGTAACTGCCTCCCTGTCTGGAGACCCCCTTCTACACTCTTGGAGAAAGCCCAGGAGAGCCACATAGTCCCCCTCCGGGCCCTGGTTGGTCTCACTGTCCATCCTGAAGGCCACCTGCCCTGGCCCTGCTGGCTCAACCTTGATGAGCCCAGGATATTTGTCTCTAGACAACTTCCCTTTATCCTTTGCCCAACTCTGGACCACAGACCCCACGCTGCCCAAGGAGCTGGCCTGGCTTGGCTCCTGGGGGCTGCTCAGATGGAGCGCCTCTAGAGGACAAGTGTCCCCATCTGAGGAAGGGATGTTCACTACTGGGGGTCTGTCATCTATAAACTCTGGGCTGGTTATCCTGGTCCAAGGCACAGGCGTGATCCCATTTTCTGACGCCACAAGACAGGTGTGTAAGGGGCTCCCCTCAAAGTCACTGTTGATGGCTTCCAGCCATTCTGGGGTGAAAATCAGAGAATAGGCGGTCTCAGGAATAGGCTTCCTGTCCACCTTGCGGAGGTCCGGGGAAAGACACTTGAGTGTCATGTGGACAGACTGCTCCTCCCAGGACTCCACTTGAAGGTAGAAGTCGCCCTGACGCAGCAGGAGCGGGTTGAGTGGAGCCAGGTGGACCACGACCTCGTCCCGCAGACACAGCGGCCAGCCCTCATGCAGGAAGAGGCAGTGGGTGTAGAGGGCCTGTAGAGAGAGGGGCATCAGAGAGACAGGCTCCACGGCACCTGGGGTTTGGTCAACTTCCTTCCCTCTCCCACATGGGACCTTGAACCGCCAGGGAATAGGCAAAGACAAGAGAGATGCCCAGAACCAGGCACTGAAGAGGCCTATGCTGTCAGGGTACATGGGGTCAGTTGCTCCTACCTACCCTTGGCATTGGCCTTGAAGATGCTTGCTAGCCTCCTGGGCTGATGGGAAGGCCAGGGGTCCAGGTACATTAGTTAATCGGCAAGTACCTTCCACGGCAACCCTGCTTGGCTCATGAACCCTCTCTTCCCCATCTACCCATAACTTCTCACAGCCCAGCTGGAGCCTTAGCATCCCTTTCCTTTAAAGCCAGGAAGTCATGGATCGGAGGTCTAAGTGGGTTGTTTGTGCACGTTCTGAGCTGCTCTGAGGTCTGGTTTCTTTCTTCCTTCCTTTCTCTCTCTCTCTCTCTCTCTCTCTCTCTCTCTCTCTCTCCCTTCCTTCCTTCCTTCCTTCCTTTTCTTTTCTGTTTCCGAGACAGGGTTTCTCTGTGTATTTTTGGTGTTTTGGTGCCTGTCCTGGATCTCACTCTTGTAGACCAGGCTGGCCTCGAACTCACAGAGATCCGCCTGGCTCTGCCTCCCGAGTGCTGGGATTAAAGGTGTGTGCCACCACTGCCCAGCAAGATCTGATTTCTTTATCTGCAAATTGGAGTTAAGTAAAGCACAGCAGTATTCCGGGCTGGCATGAGACAGATAGAGTATGGATGCAGAGAAGTCAACGTGATGCTTGGGGAGTGTCCAGAGAATGTGAATTCACTCCCTTTCGAAAACACCTGCCCTTTGAAAGAGTTTGTGTGGATGTGTGTGCATATTGGGAGCGTCCATATGGAGGTCAGAGAATACCTTAGTGGCCTGGGTTCTCTCCTTTCCTTTACAGGGGTTCCAGGCATCGAACTGGAGTCACCAGGCTTGTGTGACAAGAGCCTTTAACAACTGAGTCATCTCCCCAGCCTCAAGCCGAACAGTTAAAATAACAGAAACAGTTTTGAATGAGTGGTCAGGAGACTTGACCCTGCCACTGTCTTGGCAAATGAACTTGAAAAGGCCACCATCATTTTACATTCTGACACTGTAGTGTCTCTCTCTTCCTCGCAGGAGTTGGGGTGGTGATGCCGAGTCCCAAAGAGGGAGCATGGATCCCCCATGTTCCCAGTGATCGAGTCTTGATTTGAAACAGAGAACCTGACCTCAAAGGACCTGCTGTGAATCCCTCTTTGCTCCTGTCTGTTCTGAGGTGACATGAATTAATCCATGACAGCCAAATCAAATGTGCCTGTATTTAAAAATAAGGGCTGTGGAAAATAAAGGAGGGAACAGAACAAGTGGTTTTGACTTTTTTTTCCCCTTTTCTTTTAAGACAGGGTCTCATGTAGCCCAGGCTGGCTTAGATCTCACCATGTAGCTGAGGATGACCTTGAACATCTGATCATCCTGCTTCTACCTTCTGAGGGCTGGCATCACAGACAAGCATTATCATGCCATTTATGTGAATGGATTCAAACCTAGAGCTTTGTGTATGTCAGGCAAGTACTCTACCAACTGGGCTACATTTCCAGCCCTGCAAATGTGTTTTGAAGAGCCAAAGTGACAGTTGTGTGGCTTGTCAGGGAGAGGAAAAAAGATCGGGAGGAGGATCTTCAGGAAACAAGGTCAGGGGGTCACGGCAGGGCCAACAGCAAAGACTTCTGGGAGACACTGCATTCTATTCCCGTTCAGGAGCATTTGCCATGGGGGTTTACCACCAGGTGCTGGGGGTCCTAAGATTGCCTGCGTGGCTCTTGATGCTGGGTGGCCGTGGGCTCAGGGTAACTAACAATAGCTCAGGGACACTGGCGAATCCCTGAGGGAGGAGGGCCGAGGAATCAGAACTGTGATTCCTTGGTGATCTCCCCACTGTTTTCCTAAAACAGTCTCCTTCGAGAGTGTGCAGGGGTCGCGTGGAGTGGGGAGTGTCCATCTTAATACCCAATTCGTCTGGTCAACCGTGATTGGTCCAGCCATGGGCACATGACCGCAGTCTGGCCAATCGAGATCCTTCCTGAGAGCTGCTGTGGCTGCGGGCTAACTGGGAGAGGCCAAGGCAGGAAGCACAGTGTGTCTTCAGTGGGTTGACTAGGGTAAACTCTCGGCTTGAGTGGGAAGTAAGTCGTTTTCCGATACGGCCTAAAACCCTGTCTCTCCACCTCGACCCAGGAGTCACCTCCCTGAAATCTCAGGAGGTTTCCAGGGATAAAAGTGGGAGTGCCTTCAGGAGAGCTCTGGAACATTCTCTGTTGCCTCTGTGGAAGCGGCCCCACCAGGGCCAGGGCCAGATGGTACCACTGATGGTTCCTAGCACCCAGGCAGGTCCCCCAGGGTCGTGGGGTGGGGTGGGGTTCTTGGACATCTGGATTTCCTCCCGGATGATGGACTGTAAATGTCGTTGGCCCCTAGTGTCTGAGGGTCATGAGTCAAGTAACCCCCTTTCTCTACTGGCAGGTGGCCTTTCCCTTTGGATGAGCAGTGGTTCTTGGGAACCCTCCTCCCCTCAGCCACCATATTTCTTGCTGGGGAGACACACCGTGCCCACCTCCCTCCCTCCTCAATTCCAGCCCTCTGGCCTTCTGGGAGAGCTTGTTATGGCAGCCACACAGTGTCCCCAACTTACGCAGGCTGCTTCTCGCACTTGCTCACACAGGCGTTTGGCAGGGATGAGGAAATCCAGGAGGAAGCTCAGCCCGTCTCCCCGGAAGTCAGAGTCCAGCAGCCGGAACACTTGCCCCAGGACAGTAGGGGCAGTGGCTTCAAAGGGCGGGTAGAGCCCTGCCAGAGCGTGCTGGATGGCCATGTCAAGGGCTGAAGAGTCCTGCTGAGGACAACAGGGAGGAAGAAGAGTCACAGTAGCAGTGAGAGCAGGAACAGCGGCCACTCCTGTGACCTTCAGGACCCCTGTGCGTGAGACCTTGCCGACTCCAATGGCCAGGGCCAGTCTCTCACTTCACTTCAGCCTAACTCAGCTTCTCCAGCCTGTACCTCCCTGCCTCTGCCCAGTGATCGCCCCACAGCCCAGCCAAGCTCCATGGCAGCATACCTTCCGCAGCTGCCTTCCTGATGCCCTGCCCCCATCATCCCTCAGCCATGTCACATTCAATGACCTCTCCAGATCACTCACCTATGACTCCTCCCCTGCCTAGCTCTACCACCAATTTCACGCAACGGCTTCTCTGCCTCAGCAGCCTTTAGTCTTCGGAACTCCAGCCATCTTCCATCAGGACCCCAGAGCAGCCTTCCTCTGAGGTGTCAGGCCCCTGCTCAAGAGCTCCCATTGCCTCAGGAGGCACCAGCAGCCTAGGTCTAACTGCTGGGCTTGATGCCAGCCTCCCTCAGCCCCGCTGCCGCGGTCTGTGTCTCTCCCATGGCAAGGAGAACCTCACCTCCAACCTTTGCCAGTGCTGCCCCTTCTTCCCGAACGCCTGCCTGCCTCTCTCTCTCCCACCTCACCTGGGAACTCCTTTCTTCAACCTCACGTCTCAGGCCAGCCCTTGCCTGTTCTGGAAGGTACTCTATGACTTCACACCTGCCTCCTCCATCCAGTGAGGTCAGATGGCCCCTCCTCTGGCACCTTATCAGAGAAGTTCTCACACTGACTTCTGTCCCCCAAAGGGCAAGTGGGGCAGGAAGGACAGCCCCCCAAGGTGCCCGCATCCAAATCTCCATGGTCTACAAATACGGGCAAAGAGGAATGGAAGGCAATAAAGTGGGGACTCTGGGACAGGGGAGAAGGCATGGTGCACACTCCACCAGATTCCAAAGCCAGGGGCGTGACAGCAGGCCACTCCCCCCCCCATGTTGGCAGAATAAGTGAATGAGTGAAAGAATGCACGCCTGCCGATGCACTCTGAAGGAGAGTGGGTCAGGTGGCATGCTGCTGAGCTGTGGGAATGGGACGGTCGCTCCCTAGAGCTGGTGGAGGGATCCGTGGTGTCGTAGAGCAGGAAGGGCTTTACTGCTGACCTTGCTAGTGCCTCCAGCCTCACCCACCAGCCAACTCCTGTTCCCCCTGCCATAGTCTGAATGAGAAGGGTCCCACGGGCTCATATATTGGAACACTTGGTCCCCGGTTGGTGGAACTGTTTGGGAAGGATTAGGAGGTGTGGTCTGGTTGGAGGAGGTGTGTCAATGGGGATGGAATTTGAGGTTTCCACAGCTAAAGCCATTCCCAGTGAGGACTCCCTGTCTTGTGTCTGTAAATAAGATGCAAACTCTCAGCTGCTGGCCCAGCACCGAGCTTTCCTGCCTGATGCCTTGCTCCCCGCCATGATGGTCATCGACTCAAATCTCTGGAAATGTAAGTCTCAAATAAACCCTTTCTTCTATAAGTTGCCTTCATCAGGGTGTCTTTACAGCAATAGAAAAGTGGCTAAGACTCTCACCAGCCTGGGGACAGTGAGAGAAGGAGATCACAAATGCCATCCAATACAGCCTGCTGGGCCTGCATCCCTCCATGCCCCGTGCTCCACTCCACCCTCTTCATGCTGGGCACCAGCACACCTGGCTTCTGCCTCCTTTTGTGGCCTTGACTAGGGTCTTGCTCTCTCTGGGCCTCATCACTAGCTGTGCTGTTTGCTTCGTTTTTGGAAGCGTAATTACTCATGATATCCAGCATCTGTACTATGAAAACTGTTGTGTTTGTTTGCTTGTTTTCACATATACCCATTCAGCAAAAAGGCACTGTCTTAGTTATGGTTTCTTTTTCTTTCTTTCTTTCTTTCTTTCTTTCTTTCTTTCTTTCTTTCTTTCTTTTTTAAGATTTATTTATTTATTATGTATACAGTGTTCTGTCTGTATGTATGCCTGCAGGCCAGAAGAGGGCACCAGATCTCATTGCAGATGGTTGTGAGCCACCATGTGGTTGCTGGGAATTGAACTCAGGACCTTTGGAAGAGCAGTTAGTGCTCTTAACCTCTGAGCCATCTCTCCAGCCTCTAGTCAGGGTTTCTATTGCTGTGAAGAGACACCATACCATGGCAACTCTTATAAAGGAAAAACATTTCATTGGGGCTGGCTTACTGTTCAGAGGTTTTAGTCTATCATCATCATGGCGGGACATAGTGGCAAGGTAGGCAGACATGATGCTGGAGTAGTAGCTGAGAGTTCTACATCTTGATTCACAAGCAACAGGGAGAGACTGCCACACTGGGTGTGGCTTAAGCATATATGAGACCTCAAAGCCCGCCTCTATAGTGACACTTCCTCCAACCAGGCCATACCTACTCCAACAAGGCCACACCTCCTAATAGTGCCACTCCCTATGGACCAAACATTCAAACACATGAGTCTCTGGGGGCCATACTTATTCAAACCACCACAGGTACATAATTATGTTCCTGTCTCAAAAGGGGGAGAGGGAGACAGAGAGAGACCCTACACCCACAGTCTCTTGCTCAGTGTCACATGATGCTACGGCTAAGCCTGGGCATTCCATCTTGCTGGTAAAGAGTCAGAGCCAACCTTGCCCAGGGATTTAGGGAGAAAGAGAAAGACAGTGTGGAAATCCAACCCAGACCCAAGGCAATGAAGACAGCTCACTTCCTCCACCTCTGGCTGCCTGTTTAGTCTGGGATCTATTCCTTTCAGGGTGGTCTGTCCTGGATTCTAGTGGTGCCTAAAGAAACCACAAGAAGGAAGTCAAGGCTTGCCCGCTGAGCCAACCTTGGCTTACACAGGGTACCTCTACTTGCCATGCATTTTAGCCACCTTCAGAAGTGGCTGGACAGTGGAAAATTTCGACAGTGGGCTGGCTGCACTCTTGGTGGCTCACTCGCTATCAGAGGCTTGACTCCTGGGACCCAGAACTGTCCAAGAATTCAGGAAGAACATGGTGGAAAGGCCCCGGAGGCTGCAAGGAGGAGTGCTGGCCCCTTGCCATCACAAATGAACTCAGCAGCCCAGCCCTGGACCACGGGAGTCCAAGGTCTGCTGCCAGACTCTAAATGACGGCCGTGAAACTTGATAGACACGTTTCCATTCCTTCCCAGTAAGGCAGCCCAGCCAGCAGCAGTCCGTTGCTCCTCACAGGGGCCAGGCACAGATGGGGGCTTAAAAGGAAGGAGGCAGGCCCAGCTCCCTTTGCAACAAGGCCAGAGAAAGAGCCCAGTACACCAGCCAGGGATGGACATATGAGATGGAGCCCTGATTTTCTTTTTGAAGAGCTGGGCTGGAACCCAAGGTTTGTGTGTGTGTGTGTGTGTGTGTGTGTGTGTGTGTGTGTGTGTGTGTGTGTGTGTGTGTGTAGCCCTGATTTTCTTTTTGAAGAGCTGGGCTGGAACCCAGGGTGTGTGTGTGTGTGTGTGTGTGTGTGTGTGTGTGTGTGGCGAGAGTTACAGCTGCAGCCCCTGACCTTCACCACTGAGCTGTGCCTCCAGCCCTTGGTCTTTTGAGATAGGTTCTCATCAGAAGCTAAGGCTAACCTCAAACTCATTATGTAGCCCAGGCTGGCCTCCAGTTCCTACCTCTGCCTCTTAAGTGCAGAGGTTCCAGGGAGGCATCACTGGTCTGGGCTGTACACGTCTATCTGAGCATCTTTACAGTGAGCCATTGGCATCCGAAATGGGCATTCTATCAAGAAAAATCAGCAAACGCCAAGTACACAGATGAATATTATTTTACCTATGTCCTGATCCTTGCAACCATTACCCAGCTCAATATACAAGAGTTCTGTCACCCCCACAAAGAGGCTCTCTCCTAGCCAACTGCTCCCCTTCTAAAACTAAGCTTCTATTGCAAATGTTTTTAAAGAAAATTTTCCATACTGTATAGTCCACAGAATGTGAGTAGGTCCAGACAGAGCCCAAGAGGGCATTAAGAAAAGTTGCCCTGAGGCCAGTGAGGGGTAGGGGCCTCACGAAGCGGCTTTTTAATTTTCTTCTGAACTTGCCACATTTTCCAAACATTCTGGAAACAGTGAGTGTAGCTTTTATAACCAGGGGGAAAACATAAAAGTGTGATCATGTGCTTTTAAGGCTGGCTCCTTTTTAAAATGGTCTCGCCAGATGTTGTTAGCTGGGCCTTCTGAGATGTGGGCTGGACTGCCTTAAAGGTCCAGATCTTTCCACTGACTCCACAGGGCCAAGATTCTAGTCTCATTTGGTGGGACTGCTTCCTTCCCCTCCTCTTCCTCCTCCTCCTCCCCCTGCTCCTCCCCTCCTCCTCCTCCTTCTCTTCCTCCCCTCCTCCTCCTCCCCCTCCTTATCCTCCCCCTCCTTCTCCTCCCCCTCCTCCTCCTTCTTCTCCTTCTCCCCTCCTCCTCTTTCTTCTCCTTCTCCCCTCCTCCTCCTCCCCTCCTTCTTCTCCCCCTCCTCCTTCTCCTTCTCCTCCCCCTCCCCCTCCTCCTCCTCCTCCTCCTGGGCAGGAAGAGGAGTAGGAAGAAGGGCTGGTGTGGGCAGGGTCCTGGAGCTGCCTCAGCTTCCCTCTGCTCCGTGGGATGGCCGAGCTGCAGCTTGGCGGTGGAGAGCACTTGTCTACTGTGGACAGGTCTGGGTTCCATCCCCCACCACAGATGGAGAAGAAGGAAAAAGCGAAGACAGGTGAGACACTGACTACCCCATGCCAGGTGACTTGGGCCACAGTTTCTCCACCTGTAAAAGGGAGGCGCCCGAGTGCTCGGACCTCCTCAGGAATTTGCTTCATGCAGTTGACCACGGTTAAGGCAGAAATTCACAACTGCTTAAAGTGCACAGGACAAGTGTGGTGTTCTCGGCCACAAATGGACGTCTACATCACACCTCCTCCCCCAAGGTTTGGACCATCGTGGAAGATGAGGCAGAAAGATTTTAAGAGCCAGAGGTCCGAGTCTTTGACCTTTAGAGTCTTAGCCTAGACAAGTTCCAGAGGCGCCTCCTCAGAGCTGCTGGGGAGGACAGTGTCTCCTGGACACGACAGGACCACGGCACTCACGAACGCGCAGCAGCCATGGCTGCCCGCACGAGACCTGCACAAGATCAAGCCAATCAACATTCCGGCATGGAGGGTGGAGAGGCCCATGAGCCTTCCCTCCCCCTGCTGAGGGGGAGCTGTAGACAGCTGATGGCTTCTGCAGGAGCTAGAGTCCATTTTCTTTGAGAAGGTAGCCCCTGGTAGAGGGACCAATATCCAGTGAACGGCCCCACACCCTTGAGTACATGAGCAGCACAAATGGGATCCCATGGGTTATAAACAAAACAAAACCACAGGCTACAGAGTTGGGAGAGAATGGGAAGTGGAGGGTGGGTCTGGGGAGAGTTGGGGGGAAAGTGAAGGTGAACGTATGTGATCAAAATACATTGTACACTTGCATGAAATTCTCAAAGAATTAATAAAAGTATTATTGTTAAAAAAGCACCTGGCATATCTATTCTAGAGCTATTCTAGGATTCTCCATATAATTTTGTTCCGGAAGATGTGGGGTTAGGATGTGGTTTCTAAGTGAACTAATTGTTGATTGTTGAAGTTTCAAACGCCCTGACTCATCCCATGTCCCTGCTCCTGCCGGTGATAGGAAAAACAGAAGCAGATGAATGTGAGAAAGCACACCCACAGACCCTCGCTGAGGACCCCCAACCATCCGCCTCAGGGGAGCAACAGGCCTGGGACACGGAGTGCAGTGTCCTGGAGGCCCCGCCTTGCCTGATCTTCTGAGAATTCAGTGAACCTCCCGGTGTTTTGAAGGTTGGCCAAAGCAAGCACAGCTGTGAGCCAGCTGCTGCCCAGCAGGTGTCAGGCTGCGACCTCCAGTTCCTGGGACTCTCCTCCTGAACTTGTCTAGGCTGAGGTCCCAAAGTCAGCTTCCTGGCTGCTGGGAAGTTCCTGTTCACATCCAACTCAAATTGCTTGCGCTCTTGTGTGGGGGTGGATGGAGGCTGGAGTGAGAGTCCGGCTTTTTATAAGCCAGATTCCAAATCAGCTCTTTATAAACAAACTTTCAAAACTGGAGGAACGGCCCACGTACAGCGAACCAGGACGGGAGTGGGTGTCAAAAGAGCTACATTCAAGTCCAGCTCAGTCATGTGGCGTCCAGTAAATCATTTCTGCTTCTCTAAGCCCTCCCTAGTCTCATGTTTGTCCTTGTCTCTCTCCTGTGCCTCTGTCCTGGGGCACAACTTCTCACTCAAGCCTTAGGTGACAAAGTTGATCCCCAGGGCTGCCTCTGAGTTGCCCTGAGCAAGCCTTCAGGGTGTGGCCTATGCTGAGTCCATTCCATGCATTTTATGTGATTGTCCTGATATTCCATAGACTGGGTATCATATCCCCATTTCACAGGTTAATAAACAGAGGCTCATGCTATCCTTCTAGTCAGTGAGCAGGACATCTCTTGAGGCTCTGTGTAGACTGTACACAGAGCTCCAGCTGTGGCCCTCAATAACAACAGCTTCAGGATCAGGTCAGTCAGTATAGTTCTTAAGGCTCCCATTCTCCCTGCCCTGCTTCCTAAACAGACTGGTCTAGCCAGGGCTCCCCTTCATCCACCTGCCCCATATGCAAGATTTTCTTGCCAGGTTGACGTACCTGGATTTGTTATTTGCTTAATATTTACTCTTCATTATTTAATATTTGATTTTTCTTCCCATCCATTTTCAGAGTAAACTTACTTTATTTATTGTCATGTGTTTGTGCCATTTCAATCATTTCCATAAAAATTTTCTCTAAGTGCTGCCTCATTTGGACTATGGCATCCCCTCCTGGGCACCTGCTGTCTCTGCTCACACTGTACCCTGTCTGCTCACACTGTACCCTGTCTGCTCACACTGTGCCCTCTCTGCTCACACTGTACCCTCTCTGCTCACACTGTACCCTCTCTGCTCACACTGTACCCTCTCTGTTCACACTGTACCCTCTCTGTTCACACTGTACCTTCTCTGCTCACACTGTACCCTCTCTGCTCACACTGTACCCTCTCTGTTCACACTGTACCCTGTCTATTCACACTGTACCTTCTCTGTTCACACTGTACCCTCTCTGCTCACACTGTACCCTCTCTGCTCACACTGTACCCTCTCTGTTCACACTGTACCCTGTCTGCTCACACTGTACCCTCTCTGCTCACACTCTACCCTCTCTGCTCACACTGTACCCTGTCTGCTCACACTGTACCCTCTCTGTTCACACTGTACCCTCTCTGCTCACACTGTACCCTCTCTGCTCACACTGTACCCTCTCTGCTCACACTGTACTCTGTACCCTCTCTGTTCACACTGTACCTTCTCTGCTCACACTGTACCTCTCTGCTCACACTGTACCCTCTCTGCTCACACTGTACCCTCTCTGCTCACACTGTACCCTCTCTGTTCACACTGTACCCTGTCTGCTCACACTGTACCTTCTCTGCTCACACTGTATCCTGTCTGCTCACACTGTGCCCTCTCTGTTCACACTGTACCCTCTCTGTTCACACTGTACCCTGTCTGCTCACACTGTACCCTCTCTGCTCACACTGTACCCTGTCTGTTCACACTGTACCCTGTCTGTTCACACTGTACCCTGTCTGCTCACACTGTACCCTCTCTGTTCACACTGTACCCTCTCTGTTCACACTATACCCTGTCTGCTCACACTGTACCTTCTCTGTTCACACTGTACCCTCTCTGCTCACACTCTACCCTCTCTGCTCACACTGTACCCTCTCTGTTCACACTCTACCCTCTCTGCTCACACTGTACCCTGTCTGCTCACACTCTACCCTCTCTGCTCACACTGTACCCTCTCTGCTCACACTGTACCCTCTCTGCTCACACTGTATTGCTTCTACCCATAGACCTGCCAGGCATCTCTTTTCCAGGTTTCCATGGCACCTGTGCTTACCGGCAATAAATATAGACTCCGTTTGGGTTCGCCTACCTACTCTCTAAGTATGAGAAAGAGTTGCAGGTTGAAGGCCAGCCCGGGCAACTCAGTGAGATCCTGTCTCAAAATAAAACAAGTAAAAAGAGAGCTGGAGATGTGGCTCAGTGGTAGGGCAATTGCTTAACATGCATGAGGCTCAAGGTTCAATCACCTTTAAAAATCACAACATTAAATCTCCTCCTGAGCCAGCAAAATGGCTCAGCAAGTCAAGGCACTTGCCACCAAGCCTGATGATGAGTTTGATCCCCAGAACCCACACAGAAGGAGAGAACCCACTCCTGCAAGTTTTCCTCTGACCTCCACATACATGCTGCACTACACATGCATCCACATGCATACATATACATGCACACACACATATATATATATACATATACAATAAAAAAATACAAATGTGATGATTTTTAAAGCCATTTCCTGCAGGGACTGGGAGATGGTTCAGACACAAGTGCTTGCTGAATTAGTACTCAGTAAAGACCTGGGAGGTTGACTTCAGATCCTCAGCACCCATGTAGAAAGCCATGTGAGGCTCCTCTACTGTTGGTGGGAGTGCAAACTTGTACAACCACTGTGGAAATCAGTATAGCGGTTTCTCAGAAAATTGGGAATCGATCTACCTCAAGACCCAGCCATACCACTCTTGGGCATACACCCAAGGAATGCTCAATCATACCACAAAGATGCATGCTCAACTATGTTCATAGCAGCACTATTTGTAATAGCCAGAACCTGGAAACAACCTAGATGCCGGTCAACTGAAGAATGGATTAAGAAAATGTGGTACATATACACAATGGAGTACTACTCAGCAGAGAAAAACAATGACAGCATGAAATTTGCAGACAAATGGATGGAACTAGAAAATATCATCCTGAGTGAGGTAACCCAAACCCAGAAGGACAAACATGGTATGTACTCACTCATAAGTGGATACTAGATGTAAAGCAAAGAACAATCAGACTGCAACCCACAGATCCAGGGAGGCTATATAGCAGGGGGGACCCTAGGATGACTGTGGCTTATGATAAGTTTTGGTTTTACTCAATCACTGGGCAAGCCTCAGTGAAACATTTCACTATTAGGATAAAAATTTGTACTGTATCAAGCTGATAATAGAAAAATAAATAAATAAATAAATAAATAAATAAAAATGAAAAAAATCAGTAACATTGGATGAAAAGAAAGAAAGAAAGAAAAAAGAAAGAAAGAAAGAAAGAAAGAAAGAAAGAAAGAAAGAAAGAAAGAAAGAAAGAAAGAAAGAAAGCCATGTGAGGTAGTGTGGGCCTGTCCTCTAGAGAGAGCCTCTGGAGATCCATGGAGCTAGCCTTGCCAAGAAGAGTCAGTGAGAGACCCGTCTCAAAAAGGGGGGGGGAGGTAGAGAGTGGTAGACAAAGACATCCAGCATCAGCTTCTGCCTCCATATGCATGCACACACACGTAAACTCACTTGCATATGCACACGTATATACACTTCCCAACCCGACTCACAACTGGGACTTGTGTTCACCTATGCATACTACTGTGCTTCGATATATACCACCGTACTTACATTCAACAGACCACAACAGCATCCACCGACCACACTTACGACATAAGGAGAGGAAACAACACAACTATCGCTGGTACGCCGAGAAATGTTACTATCTGTTGGCCTCTACTTTGGGGTGACACTTGAACAGTGACTCGAAGAGAGATGATACTTCTGGGCCTCCTGGGATCGCGGGTCTCCGGAAGATGTCATCATTTATTCTATCTTACGCGTTTAAGACAGGGCAAGTGCGGCTGCTGAATTGAGGTCACTTCTCTCTCCAGTATTCTACCAATCTTAGCGCATTGTAATCATCGCGTATTCTCTGACTTATAGAGACTCATGAGCCTGCTATTATTAATTGCTATTCCTCCTCGTGTAAATCTCCCGAGTACAACGAGTATTTTCGAACGTAGATCACAGATGTTTAGTGCGAGTGGAGAAAAATCTCAACTCAAGTGCTATTCTCTATCTACCACCCCCGTTAGATATGTATGGGTTATTTTTTCTAGGATTGATTATTTTGCTATCAGAAGTAATGTTTAGCATATAGTTTTTCTTGTTATAGTGTTATGTCTCTTAGTGTTATATGTTTATAGTATGTCTCAATAGTTGTATGTTTGTGTCACTAAATGGATGTTTTAGTCGTTCCTAGTGACGGGTATTGAGTGTCGGGTGCTAGCGCGTCAATCGACAGCCTTGCTCGCTCCAGGTCTCCTATAAGCTCAGTGTGAGAATGAGTTCTGTGCATTTACTGTTATTTCATCTCTCAAAAGTACGACAATTGCTTATATAGAGTGAGGCATTCGAGGCGAGGGATCTGAGCATCTCGGGCGTTGAGTAAGCGGGATCTGTGATAGATTGTGCATTGGCTGTCCTGGTGAGACGGTTGGTGCGAGGATAGCAAGAGCCGTGAGGATCCCTGAATCCGCTTATTAATTCTACTCACTTCGATGGTGGTGTGCATGTATGAAGCAGAGCGGATTGACTTCGGAGCGAAAGACAGGCAGTTCTCGCCAGTCAGAGAACAGGCACATGTATCAAGGTCTGGCGTCACGATCAGGAAGGCGAGAGGAGGGAACATGAACCCTGAGGATCTCTGACAGCTCAGAGGACGAGTAGGGAGCTGCGATAAAAGGCGGCACCCAGCAGTGGGATCAGGAGCCGCGCCCGAGCCCGGCCAGCAGAAGTGCAGCGCGCATGCGGTGACCAGGCACTCTGGACTATTTCAAGACGCGAGCAGTGGACGTGAGACCTGAGCCGGTGGCACAGCATTGGAGAGCACAAGACTGGCTGAGGTGGTCTCCACACGCCACGCGCTGATTGAATCCCGTTTTAAAGCAGTGAGCAGGACAAGGGAGGATGCGTGGAGGGGCTTGTGGCCGTTGGGAGCGGTAGCGACATAACAGAGATTGCAAGATGCCAGTTCAGGGAGAGACCTGACTCTATGGAATCATTAGGCTAGGAGAGGAGCCAGGTGAGCGTCGGGAGAGAGAGGTTTCGTTCTAGCACATTGGCGTCCTGCTCCTCAGGCGTTCTGTGTGCGGGTGCATGCGACGCTGCCGTACACGGTCGGATGATGTATGCATCCCGGGCTATGGCGCTCTTACTCTCGGGGATGTAGTGCGCAGTTAAGGTAACACATTAGCGATATCGGGCTTCACACCATATAGGCAGCGATACACGCAAAGACAGGCAGAAGGATGCGCCTCCTACCCACTCAGGGAATGCTTTCTCAGCCATTCTGAGGAGCTTAGGCCATTGTCTGATCCTTCTGCACTGCACACGTCCTGAGGTCATTGGGGGGGGGCTGAAATTATAAAATGAACAAATGGTCCATCAAAACGTTAGCTTTTTGACAAAAGGACACGATTAGCTTTGGACGAGTACGTGTTGGTGTGTAGGAGTTAGTTTGAGAAAGTCTGGCATTTTGCTCCTGGCTTTGCACTTCCTGAAGGGTAACTTTGTACAGCTACCTAGGATCCTAGGACTTCAAAGTTCCCATGCTGTGCAGTGAGATGCACAGTCTCAGTTAACAGGTTGGTGGGAGTGGTGTGTCCTCCATCATAGAGTACCAGCACAGGGGCTTGCTAAGGAGCAGACAACCCCTGTTAGGGATGTGCTTTAAACTGCTCCAAGAGCAGTGTTATACACATGCTTTTCTGGTTGTTTGAATTCGGGAGCCTGGTTTTTGCCTGTTTCGTGTACAGCGGGAAGGGTGTGTCACATTTGTTTACAGCTGGGATGAGCAGACAGGCGTAGCAAGAGTGTCTGTGATGGCCCTGTTGATGTGTCAAGTAGTTTGTGTGAGAAGAAGAGAGAGGTGGTTGTGTGGCACTGCGATGCGTGTTGAACTACATCTTCGATGACTTAGATTATCACCTGAGGTCGGACTCAGCTGAGGGGACCCACCCTAAGGGCGGCATTGCGCCGGGTGAATCAAGGGAGCACTTTTGGGATTGTTTTGTATGAAGCTGCTGGCTGTCCTACGTCCGATTCTGCTGTCCAAATCCTCTGAGATTGTGCAATGAAGTCGCTGTAGCGGTTGCATCGCGTGACGGGTGGTATTGCTCTGTATTGCATGTCTGGCGATGCCATTCCTGTTGAGTGTGAAGGAGTACTCTTCCGGACAAGCATGCTGAATTTACTAGTCCTAAGTACTGTGCTAGATTATTTGCGTATGCAGAGTGCTATCACATCTCATTAGGAGTCGCCACATTTCCCTAGGGTGGAGGTCACTATGGAAGCATTGGTAACAGCATTGCTGCATTTCTGCTCGGCCTTTTCACACTCAGATTAAGCCGCCCTAATCTTCATGCCTACGAGTGCCCATTGGTGGTTGTTGGTCTATCTTGTTTGAATCATGTTATGTAAAACTTGGACATATATTCCGAAGTTCTCCCTAAAATTGCATATGCTCTCAAGGTTGTGTAAGTCTCTCTCCAATGTCTCCTCTTAGCTCTCTCACGATACGCGTGCCACTCAATGTGCCGCCTCTTTTATCTAATTTTTTTTTTTGTTCCCGAAGCTAATATGATTGTGAATGTTTTGTTTTTTGGTGTTGTTGTTCTTGTGATGGGGTGGTACTTTATCGGTGTTTCTTCTCATGGTTCTCAGTCTCTTATCAGGACACGCGACTTTCAATACTCTTAGTATTAACGTTTAAGTGTATTACTTAATAAGACCTCTCACTCCACAGTTCATTCTTGTACTGGTTTATTGTCATCTTTTAGAGGTCCTCAGGTATTTCCAGTTCAGATTGCAGTTCTCTAGAGGTTTGGAGTGAGATGAACAGGTGTCACTCTAGTCAGAGGGGACTGATCAGGACGCGGCCCACGGGTGATCTGCGCCTACAATATTGAACTAGCCCTGCAGGGTTGCGTGATGACAAGTGTACGCATGCATATATCCAGACTAGATATTATCTGAGGGTGATAGGGCTAGCACGACAGCCATCGGTGTCTCTTGTGTGGATCTCGAGACGCAAGCATAGCTCAAGAGGAGAAGTATCGCAGTTGCGACCAGGGACGGTCAAGTAGGAACGCTGTGTCTTTTTAATGGATGAATAGCTACACTTTGCTTAACTTTTTGGCTTTTCAAATTTAAGTGTATCTAGATTTTTGTTTTTATAGAGCACGTAGAAAGAATGAGTGTTCCCCTGCAGTCTCGCTGTCTGCTGTTATCTCTGTCGGCGGTATCGCTATTTAGAGCTTCTCTACTATTGGAGTAAGAGTGGGAGCGAATGCTGGGGCAGGGCGAATATCTTTCTCCTCTAACCTTCGTCTCTGATTCTCGGGGGCGCGTGCCTGGACAGGTGTCAAAGAATAAGTCGACAAGAAGTGGGTCTATGCGAGTAGGCGAGAGAGGTGGATACCAGTGAAGTCAGAATGGCTGTTGACAGGTTCGGATGGTTGGGTGTGCAGGGGGGTTGGCGGGGCGACCACGACAGGGGTACAGTCTCTTTGGGTGGATGCCTGAAGTGGCGTCTGGAGTTTTCCGTTTAGCCACTGTAGTCTACTTTTAGGCTAGAATTCAGATTAATTTATGTATTTTAACAATGTAGTATCTTCTTATGTTCTGTCTCCTCTGGAGAATTATTATTTTTAATTTCATCAATGATGCTATGTTCCAGTCCCTCATTTTTCCATTATTTGTTTATAACAGTGCAGTTATGTGATTTAGTAAATTAATAGTTGGTGTAAATATATAAATCCAATTTTAGATAGTTCTAATCCAGGAATGACCTTTTGCCTATTTGTGTCCTTAATACTCAGCAGATAAATGTAATTTCCTATCTCTCCTCTGTTCTCTTTTGACCAAATTGTCATAGGCTTGGACTTATGATGTAGCTGAGGTGACTGGTTATTGAATATGAGTCTGGCTCCAGTCTCAAGTGCTGGATTCAGCTGTTACCAACATGCTCAGACAGGCTAATATACTCAAGCTGATTTTTTTGTGAATTGTTATTTGGTTCATGCTTAACTGCTTTCTTCTAACATAAGCATTTTATATTGTTGATGTAAATTATTGTATAATATTATTTGGTTGGTATGTGGAACAAAATAATGCTTTTGGAAGTTCTGCAGTCGAAGTGAGCGATCTGTGTCGTAGTCTTGTTATCTCTAGTGTAGGAAGAAGGACGAAGCTCCATGTTAGGCCAGTGCTTACATGAATCCTTATTTTTTCACCCAAAACTTTGGGGCTTTCCATTGGTTTTTTAGAGGAAAAGGAATAAGCTGATTTTGTGATCATTTTATAAACTTTAAGAGTTTTTTATGTAATAGTGTATAGGTGTTTTTAATACTTTTCATAGTTTTTGGAATTATTATGATCATGTTACTAGTTATTCATGGCTCGTATTTAATGTAATTTGTTTTTTTACAATTCTTGAATTAAAGGGTGTGTTTGGCCAGAGGTGAGGCACCACACCTGTAATGCCACTGTGGTATGGAGGGAGATGGGATTGAGGCTCTAGCTGCAGATCCAATTAAGGACGTTTAGAGCTAGGATGGGGATAGAGCCTAGATTTTTCATAAGGCAGATTTGAGGATTTCAGGAATTTTTATTTGTTTTGATTTATTGAAATTAGAGTCTTCTCTGTGGTCAGCTGCTCGTCCTAATGCTGATATTAAGGCAAGTAATAACAGTTTTTCATTATGAGTAATAGATTCAAATGTTAAAATGATTTTTCATTTATTTACTTGGTGAGATTTGGTATATATGTATTGTGACCATATGATACTGGTGTAGGAGGAACAAATGATTGTTATGGAGATAGAGTCAGATGTTGTGAGAATTATGGGTGTGGGGACCACTAGTTTCTAAGAGAACAATATTTTAGCAATCAGCTGTCCCTCCAGCGCAAATTTTTACTTTACTCCTTTATAAGATAAAATGATGTTATAGTGTGGTGTACGTATGTGATGTGTAGAGGTAATGGTGTTTGATCCTTAGACTGGAGTCAGCGTTGTGGCCTTCTGAGCGTCTGGGATTGAATTAACCTGGTTTTTCTGCCCTCAGTTGGACATTTTGTCACCACGAGTACACAGCGTCAGACAACCAGTAAACAGAGATTTAGTGCTTACAAATGTTAGGATGTGGCAGGGCTTTTGGTAATGTTCTTTATTTAAATTATCTTTTTATAATCTTACTTGCCTGGGTCTGGCTCCGGTTTACATGTGTTGTCTGGTGTGTGGCTGGCAGTATTTTCTGTTCTGTTCTTCTTTTCTTGTTATTGGCCTATACTTCTGCTGATGGGATCCTGTTTTATTATTGAATCAGAGATTTGAATAAAGACATACGCATTGACTTGGATTTCTTGGCGAATATAAACTCTACACGTCTTCCCGTCCGATTTTTTCTATTCTTTTGTTAAGATGGAGCTAAATGATATATAATAATTATATTTATCTACAGTTGCTTATTGGGTGGTTATTGGAATTATTTCTTTTGACTTGGTTATATAAAAGTTCTACAACATCAGTTCAGTCAGAGTGTTTTTAATTCATTTTCTTCAGTAATGCTATTTTGTGTTTAATTCCAAGAGATTTATCTTAACTGTTTTCTTTGTTTCATCTGAGATATTATTGGAATTTCTTGTTGGTATCTAAATGATCTTTAATTACTGTTTTGTGTTTTTTATGGAATTTGAATTGATACTATTTTATAGGGGTAAATGTGTTTTTATGTTTTATCATTATGGTGTCAAAAAAGAGAATGATCATAACATGGTCTAGTACAGCTGAGGATTGACTGGGCTGAGCAAAGCCCTTTCCGTTGTTATTGTATTATCATGCCAGTAGCAGAAGTTACTTGGTGAGTAAAAGTTTATTATTTTTGATGAGTAGTAGCCAGAGCAAGGCATGTGTCCTGTGTTAGTACTTTGCATTTAATTTCATTCATGATATTTATGACGAACTTAAGTTTTTATGAGATTTTCAAAGAAAAAGAACATGTGTGTTTGTATTTGTAGGGACGGGATTTGTTTTAAGGATCATCATTATTTACTTGGTTGGCAAAGAAAGGAGGTGTTATTAGATGATGAAGATTATTGCATTAGGATTCTTACTTTGGTTTTGGTTTCTTTTTTGTTGAAGGTTTGATTGGGGAAATGTGCTTATCAGTTATATTTAATGTCTATTAGAATTTTAGGTGGTTTAATATATGTCATTAAATGGTTGGTGATGAGTGATTTGTTAATTTTGTAATCTTCAGTTATTTGTGTTAGATCGAGATAGCAGGATTTTAGAAAAAAAAGAAAGTTTGTAATAGTGTGAGACTTTTATTTGTCAGATGATTACAAAACAGGCTTGTGTGTTTTTATTTTAACAAGCATAGTTATATGATGGTAACAGGATTACAGTAAGTCTGATGTTTTTTAGGCTGGATCTTTTGACGCATAGAGTTTCGTATTTAATCATGAATTTTTATTTTTAGTAGTTTGTTGTTGATAAATTGTTAGGTTTTTCTGGTTTGTTCTTTGTTTCTTAGTTATAATGGATTAGTGATTATGATAGGTATGATGTTTGAATAATTTTGATTAGGATGAAAGGTTTGTTGGGTTGTGCAAAGCAAAAGTGGTGCAGGGTGGACATCTATTTTGCCATTTGAGGGTTGAGCAGACATTGCAGTTTCGGTAGCAGGCGGCGACGGCGACGCGCCTTTGTATAGGAGAGGCCTCGTCCTAAGGCGGGACCGCGCAAGCGGACGCAGCTGTGTGATGTAGGTAGGATAGTTTGAGGGACATTCCGTGTTCGCTCCATGCTTCTGGCATTTCCGTTGAGCTTGACATGTGGACACACCTCGGAGCAGTTACTGAGGATGAAGAGATGAGTGTGTTTTGTGCTCGCTAGCTCGCTCTCCTCTCAGGGCTCTTGCCCATCAATACTGTTCCAGTCAAAACCTGGAAGTTCGGTTGTCCGTTTATTGATGCGACATTACAAGATATTTTGTCCTTTTTGATTGTCTAGTTAGTTGAGGGCTTGTAGACCAATGGGGCAATAGAAGTGTTTGTGGGGAGAATGCGTGTTGGTTATGACATTTGTAGTGCAATCAGCATCTGTGAGAAACGTGCAGGGGAGATTCGGATGGTTCAATTTAGATACTGGAGAGTTTTGCGGCAACTTCAGTCCTGTAGGGAATTGTTTAAAAGGTGTGTGGTACACAGCGGTCAAGAACTTGAGATGGTCCCGAGGTGGATCTCGAGGGAGACCCTATGGCTGTGAGCAGGAAGCACTCGCAAGGCTTCTTACCATGGAATCATTCTTAGCTTCTCTGGCGATAGGCTTAGTGGTAAGGTTCTTATGCATGCTCTTTGACTGAGACTCGCCGTTCTTCATTCTGGAGGGTCTTGCGATTATTCTGAAGAAGTGTTGATAGCGGAGAAGTTGTGTGTTGTCTTTAAGCCCTGTCAACCAGATGTTCTTGTGTTACTCTGTTGGATTTCCATATGGGAATGATCTTCTGATGAGACTTTATGTCCGTTTAGTTGTACACAACTTCGTAGTATAGTGATGAAGTTCGGAGAACAGCCGATGGTAAACCAGCAAAGAAGGATGTCTGTGGGAAGTGGTTGATTGTAATTTTGCTGTAAGGTTGTCTTCATACTTGTGGAAATGAGACAATGAAAGAAGAAAGAATTTACTCTGATGATTAAAAAAATTAATTTATATTAATCATGCACTCGAGGAGTGTTTAGAAGATGTATGAACTGAGAAGAGGTATATGGGAATAACTGAATCAGTGTGTAGAATGGTGAATCATTTTCTGACTGTGTTGTGACCTATGTTTAGGAGACCAGCGTTTGTGATATCTCTGTCTGATGCAATCATCAACGAGTTGCAGTCAAACATCTGTGGTGTATCTTTGTCATAGGTCGCTCCCAATGCTGTTTTGACCATTCAAAGGCCGAAAAACATGTATATCTTGAATGTGTAAAGTTGAGTTGTCGGTACCCAGATACATTACAGCAATGGAGCAACTATGTTTCAGCGTCGTTATTTGTAATTGACATCGGGGAGTAGGAACAGGATGGTGGTTGTTTGAGACGGTGGTGAGTGGCTGCAGAGTAGTATAAGATGGAGTATAAGACGGAGCTGAGAAATTTGATCAGCGGCGTGGTACTTGGTGCTCACTTAAGCCTCCAAAGGAGGTGGGTAGCGGTAAGGTGATTCTTTAGCAGTGAGGGGCGAAGTGAGGATGGGTGATTCGAGATCGTTTATTGTGGAGTAGTGGGATAACAATTGGTACTATGATGTATTTGTGTGATTTGATTTTATATCTTACTGCGTATGAGGATTAGTAATTAGGTTTCTTAATCCTGTGTGTTTTCACATGTCCAAGCATGAATTTCTCTGCTTACCCACACTTGATTAAGACCTGAGTTAATAGAGGAATGCTGCATTCTTGTTTCATTACTTGTTTGACAATTAGCGGCTTCTCCGTAGATGTTCCTCAGAGTCGCTGCTTCTTTTTATGGTGGAAGGAATATGTTAATAGATGTCGTGGAGTGTGTTCCCTTGCTCTGAGTTCAGTGTGTTCGCCCGTGGTGACGTTGCTTTAACACTAGATTGGTATCGCTCCTAGTGGAAGAGGAGATGACGGGTGGTTTTAGTGTTTGGTGATGTTGTTGGTTTTTTGTTTTTTTAGATAGGTTATGTCGTTGTGTATCCATAGGCGAGTCTCTGAGATTGCTGTTTGGTGAAAACTGGTGGTATTTACCCTTTGTTATCGTTGTTTATTTAATCTTAATTTTCTGGCTCAATCTTCGATTTTGTTTGTGTTGTATTGTTAAAATGGTTGTTGTGCTTCGCTTGGCTGCCTCTTACCTCATGACTAAAATTGGTTTGGGAGGAGTTTTTACAGGCTGCGACATCATAATTGTGTTCTGATTTGGGTTCTTGGGGAGTGCTTATTGTGTTATAATGTGTAGGCATAGTGACGTGCTATCCTCTAATAGCCTGATTGTGGATGATTCTGTTGAGGAGAAAATGGTCTATTTGAGTTATAGAGGATGGAGCGCGATTAGCTAGTTTTTATTGGTTGTTGTGGTTGTGTGAGTTTGTATCTCTGGATAGTAATCGGGATGATTGATGAGAAAAGGTATTTATGTGTGTTGTTTCAGGTTCACAGGAGTCAGTAAGTTTATGATATTATTTAATGCTTAGTGTGTAAATTGATATTGAAGGGTTCGGTTCTCTACAGAGCTTTTGTAAGGAAATCTGGGGCCCCTCATCTGGGAAGCAAGGGAGCAAATATACTCCAGAAGTCTCACTGTTGGAAATGATCTGGAAGCCCCTGAAAACCAGTGGGATTACTTCAAGCCATGAGCACACTAAAATATAACTTTCTGCTCATCAGACACTTTTGCAAGTAAGCCACATGACAGGCCCAGCCACTGGCATCATTTTACAGATGAAGAGCCCGAGGCAGAGTCAGGCAGGGTAGAAAGCTGCATTCCTGGACTGAACAAGGCCGTCTATTCTAGAAATCACATCATTAACTACCTTGGTGTGCTGCCTGAATGAATCCCAGACATTCCTCTTGCTTGGGTCACTGTTCTAAAGCCTTACAAGGACAATCTAATCAGGCCATGCCTACGTGTGCCCAGAATCCAGTAGGGTTATCCATCTGAGGAAGAGCTGGTCACCCAAGAAAAGGGGGAGTGGACATGAAATGGCCTCTAAATGGAGGCACCAGTGCAGTCCACTGCTGGGCCTCTCAGCATCCTTCACACCCTTATGCCCATGTATGCTCTTCCAAAAACGTGCTGTACTGATGTGCTGATTGGGTGTAACAATTTGACAGGCACCCAAAAGTGTGTCTGCTCATGCGTGCATTTCTACTTGTGCACACACTTATGTGGTCTGAGCCCATAGAATGCCCTTCTGAGCTCCAGATTCCTCTCTTGTGTGCAGAATCCCACTTCTCCCAGGACTGCTGTAGGGCTTCATAAAGTACGCAAATGTTAAAGGCTCTGTTCAGTGCCAAGAACAAAGGAGAATTCAGTTTTTAGACATAAAGAAGTGTGGCTTGTGCAGGGACCAATGGTTGTGAAAATCAACCCCCAAATATCCGAACTCAACTCTTGGGCTGGACTTGGTCCCTCTGGACTTTCCAGGGGATTCCCAAGGGTTGGTTAAGTATTCACATCCTCTCCCTTCAGCCAATGAGTAACTGAACCATGTCCAATTGCTGGGCTAGACTTGGAGAAACCAAACCCACCCCCACTCATGTCTGACATCTGTTGGAGGATGGGAGGTGACATGGGAAGAGTTTCTGTTGGTAATTCCTTGGGTGGTCCTGAGAAGATCGCATCCCACCCGGAGCCAGAGTTTCTTCAGCGGGCAATGGAGTTTCCAGATGCTCCTGGCGATGAACTGCGGGAATCCCCCGAGATACTTCAATGAAAGGGTGAAAACCAAGCCTCGGTTATGAGAAGTCTTAAGCGACTGAGAGTTCTGCCTGTGACCTTGAGACTTTTGGGGCCAGGTGCTACGACACCTCTCCAAGAAGGACAGGCTCATCTTGAGAAAAGGGAGTTGCCAAATTTAGGGGGAATGTCATGTGATTCAGAATATATTAACTCCTTTACTAAATATTTGTTTCTATTGTAAGGATGCCAGACACTTGGCACTCGTCTATGTGCTTACTCTTCCCTGTCCATGACAGACATTACTAATCAATCACACAACTTCCAGTAGAACATAGAGGCAGCTGCAGAATCCTCCTCAATGTACAGTACAAGCAGCTGCCACCAGTCAGCACAGTGATCATGGATCTCACATTCATTTGTCATCTGTGGTCTGAAACATTAGTGTGTGTTGATATGGAGAAAGACACCACGGGTTCCCAAGGCTAAAGATTTGGCTCTGAGTCTTGCCTTAAAACCTCTGATAGATTGGGAATGTGACTCAGTGGTGGAGTACTTGCCTGGCATGTGTGAGGAAGCCCTGCATTCTATCCCCAGCATAGCGAAGACAGATACAAGTCATACATCTAGGGCCCCTGTGAGAATGAAGAGATATTTCTGTGGCAAATATAATCCATGGAGACCCCCCCCAATAAGAGTGAGAGTCCTAGGAACCTTCAGGATCGGGTTTGTGGGCAGCCCACCATGAACATCTTCCCTGGTACATTTTCTGTGGCTGCAACACAATACCCTGAGGCAGAACAATTTATGAAGAAAAGAGGTTTATTCAGCTCTTCAAGAGCTGGAGTTGAGATTTCAAGATAAAGCAAGTGTTGACTATAACAGACACCAGAGAAAAGTATGACAGGCAGGCGGGGCAGCAAGTGCCATGTGTCAGGGAATGTGAGTTTTCTCCTGGGAGGCATGAGAAATGGGGAGGGAACTAAAGAAGGGTTGCCCTGAGATCCCTCTAACCGCTGGGTGGGGGAAGTATTAGAAGGCAGTGGGGGGTTGCTTTGGGGCCAGAAACCATCAGCCCCGGGCTGGTGGATCCCACAGGCTCTGAGGGGTGTTAGGTAGTCCCAGCACTTCCTCAACCTCTACCCTTGGGTCCTATACCCTGTAACTTCGCTTTCCCTTCCAACCCAGCGCTGTCTGTCATTATTGGAGGACAGACCCCATGGCTGATGCACACAATGGCCATGGACTCCTAGGGCCTGCAGGTGGTGGCCCTCTTCATCTGGAGAGGCAGCTATGAGCTGCCAGCTGAGGGAGAGAGGACAGCAGCCCTGCCTGCCTTGGGCACTACTTAGGGCTTCCTGTTTTCCCACATTGCCCTCTCCTGTTCCAGAAGATTGCCTTTTCACAATACCTACTCCTCCTTGGAGGACCAAGACCTCTGAGAAGCCCTGCCTAGCGGCATCACTGCTCAGGGTTTTTCACTCACCCCCTCAGGAGTTCACCTTCTGTTGTGGGAGGCTACATCAGGCATGGCTGGCTGTGGACACAAACATAGTTGGAGTCTAGAGGAGGGAACCCAATCACACCCCCTCGGGGTCAAGTCAGAGAAGGTTTTTCAGAGAAAAGGACACTTGCCCTAGGA
This sequence comes from Peromyscus leucopus, assembly GCF_004664715.2. Lineage (NCBI taxonomy): Eukaryota > Metazoa > Chordata > Mammalia > Rodentia > Cricetidae > Peromyscus > Peromyscus leucopus. Next base: position 134,743,915 of record NC_051066.1, read on the forward strand.
TTTTCAATGAGAAATGTAAGTTCGCTATGGGGAGAAAGATGAAGCCAAGGACACAATGTATGAGGCTGGTCATAGCTAGGCATCTCTCTAAGCTTGGAAAGGGGCTCTGTGCCCATAAATGTTTGTTGAATGAATGTTTGAGGGGAAGACAGAACTCTGGTGTGGCTGCATCAGAGTTTCAAGACAGGCAGTGGATCCAACCAGGCAAACAGAAAGTTAAAAAGATTATCAAAACTTGGGGTTTTTTTTTTTTTTTCTTTTTGGTTTTTCGAGACAGGGTTTCTCTGTAGTTTTGCGCCCTTCCTGGAACTCACTTTGTAGACCAGGCTGGCCTCGAACTCACAGAGATCTGCCTGCCTCTGCCTCCCGAGTGCTGGGATTAAAGGCGTGTGCCACCACCGCCCGGCCCAATTAGGTGTTTTAAACAGGCAAAGGAACACAACTTCACAGAGTTAAACAAATGGAACAAAATAGTGAAACACATCTTTGTATCATTAAACAAATATTCCACAGCATAAACAAATGTAACACATCTTAAAATAATATTCAACAAAAATGGTGTCTCTTCACAGCAATAGAAATCCTAACTAAGACACATGCTTACAAATTCCTTACTCTTCTCACTAAGGGCAGAAGCCCCTCAATGTGGACTAGACTTTGAGACTCAAGTGGAGAACTCAACATGAAAGAAGGTGAGGTGTGACTTCCAAGACGATGTCGTAAAAGACAATGTGGCTCTGTCTTGCTGCTTTTCCGGTGATGTGCCACAGGAACACCAACATCACGTGTCTAGAACACTCAAGCATCCCTGTGGATAAGGAGGACTGAGGACTGCTGCTATTGGTCAGCACCCAGGGGCCATCTTCCCTAGGTCCTCATCCTAGGGAAGACTTTGAGTGACTGCATCCCAAGATGGCAACCTGACTGCCACTCCATGCATGACCCTGGGCCAGGGCCACCCCATGAAGCTGCTCCAGAAAACTCAGTCCACAGAAACTCCAGGAACAAGAAAATTTTACTGTTATTCCACATTGAGCTGTGAAAGAGCTCATACAGTACCAACAGATTAGCAATGGAGATGATGGGTGGGTGAGTGGATGGATCGATGGATAGTGGATGGACTTATATATAGGTGGAAGTAGATGGTTGGGTGAATAGTGGCCAGTGGATGGATGGATGGATGGATGGATGGATGGATGGATGGATGGATGGATGGATAGGTAGGTTGGTGGATGGATGGGTAGATAGATGCATGAATGGATGGACAGATAAATGGATAGGTGGGTTGGTGGATGGGTTAATGGATAGTAGATGGATAGACACATTGACAGGTGTGTAGATAGTAGATGAGTGGCTGGGTGGAAAGAAGAGTGGATGAATGAACAGATTGGTTGGTGGATAGATAGATAGTGAATGGATGAGTGGGTAGGTGGGTAGATAGATGGATGAATGGATGGACAGACAGGTTGGTGAATAAATGGGTGGGTAGGTTAGTGGATAGATGAGTAATGAATAGTTAGATGGATAGAAGGATAGATGATGGATGAATGGATGGGTGGGTGGATGGATGGGTAATGAATGGGTGAACATGTGGATAGATAGATGGGTAGATGGGTGAACATGTGGACACATGGATGGACGGACGGACGGATGGATGGATGGATGGATGGATAAGTGGGTAGATTGGTGGATAGATGAATAGTGGGTGGATAGGTAGATGGGTGGGTGGGTGGATGGGTAAGAATGCATTAGGTAGTGTTAGAAGTTCTGTTGGCAAAGTACGGGAGTTCCAATCCTGACAAGTTTACTGCCCTGGAAATCTGGAAGAAGTTTGTCATCCTGGAGTGCCATGGTCACCTCTGAGTTTTGGGCAGGTCACCCAGGGAGGCAAGCAGGGAAGGACAGAGCTGATGACTTTGAGCCAAGAGGGCCACAAGAAACCCTGTGTGTCCCACCCCAGCTTTCTCCATCAGCCCTGTTCCCCCACTTCTTCCTATGGTCCTGGCTCTGCCATTCCTCAGCCAAGCTGGCCTCTGACCCCTGCAGGAAGTCAGGGCTCCAGCGTTTCTCAGAGGCTGCGTCATGCTCCTCACTCAGAGCATTCTTTGTGTGTGTGTGTGCAGCGGGAGGGCAGTTTGGCTCTCTGTGGGGAGAGGAGTCGGAGGACTCAGGACAGGACTGGTTGTATTCAAGGACCAAAAAGAGGGGAAGCGAGAAGCTGTGACCGTGTGCAGAGTCTGCTGACTCCAAAGATGTGGTGGGCAGCCACAGCTACCAGCTTCCAAAGGGCTCTGAAGCGAGCCCAAGATTCCAGATGCTGGAGCTATTTGGGATTATCTAGCATGTGTCTTGGGACACACACACAGAGAAGGCTTAATGTAAACCCAGACCACACTGACACGCTATACCTCTTCCAGCATGCTGGCAGAGGTTCCAAATCCTGGCATTGGGCACCATCACACTGTGTTGGTGGCTGTGGCAGACCTGTGTGAAAGGCTTAGCTTGGTGCTGCTATGTATGGTATAGTCTTTAGGAAGTGTGGTAGTTTGAAAAAGAATGACCCCATAGGCTCTATATTTTAATGGTTGGTCCCTATATTGTTTGGGGAAGGATTAGGAGGTGTGGCCTTGTTGGAGGAGGTGTGTCACTGGAGGGAGTGGGCTTTGATGTTTCAAAAGCTCATGCCAGCCCCTGCCCCGCCCTCTGCCTCCAACTTTTGAATCAGGATGTAAACTCTCAGCTACTGCTCAGGTGCCATACCCGCCTGTCTGTCTGCCCACCACCGTGCTCCCCACCACGATGTTCATGGACTCACTTTCTGAAACTGTAAGAAAACCACTAAACGCTTTCTTTTATAGGTGGCCTTGGTCATGGTGACTCTTCGCAGCAATGGAACAGTCACTAAGATGGGGGGTGAGGACCTGAGGGGCCTGAGGTCACAGACGGCATATCCTGGAAGGGAATCCAGCCTCCTCTCCCTCTTCCCCTCCCTCCTCTCCTCTCTTTCGCTGCTCTCATGAGATGAGCAGCTTGCCTTTACCACCGAATGTCCTCTGCCACGAGGTTCCTCTTCACCACAAGCCCAAAGGCAACCCGGCCAGATGACTGTGGACTGGAATTGTGAAAACGGGAGCCAAATAAACCTTCTCTCTGCCTTTCATCCTTCTCTCTGCCTTTGTTACAGTAGCAGAAGTCTGACTAAAGTCCTGGGAGTGCATCATAAAGGAAAAGATCTAACAAAACAGTAGACACATTTACCCCCGCCCCCTTTTTTATCCTTTACTTCTAGGTTACATTCTAACAAAATAATTCTTCAAATATAAAAAAAAAAAAGTCTGGCACACAGTTTATTCCCTGAATTTATAATAGCAACATGTTGGAAATACTCAGATGTCCGTTTGTTAGTACTTTTCTTGTGGCTGTGACCAAACACACTTAAGACACCACTTAGGGTAGGCAGGGCTCGTGGTTCCACGGGACATGGCCCATTGTGTGAGGAAAGCCTGGCGGCCAAAGGCAGAGGCACAAAGCGAATGCTTCTTGCCTGGAGCCAGGCAGAGAATACATCCAGACTCAGCTCGCTTTCTCCTTTTCACTCTTAAATTCTACCCAGGCCCGCAGCCCACCAGTCAGAGCAACCCACATGCAGGGAAGGTCTTTCCCCCTCAACTAATCCTTCCCCAAAATACCGTCATGGACTCAGTCTCTTAAGTGAGCATCACTCCAGCCAAGTTGAGAGTGAAAATTAACCATGACACTACCGATAGGTACCACACAGGAGATCTTACATAGCCATGAAAGCAAGAGGATCTCTATACACTTGTGCTGAGTGATTTCTAGTGGTTATTAATAAGAAAAAAGTAAAATATAAGGGTATGCTACCTTTCATTTAAGAAAGCAGAATGGGGTGTAAAGAGGTAGCTCAGCAGTTAAGAGCACTTGCTGCTCTTCTAGAGGACCCAAGCTCATTGCCAGCACCCACATTAGGCAGCTCACAAGCACTGTTAACTCCAGCTCCAGGAGATTTGACTCCCTCTTCTGGCCTCCACAGGCACTGCACTCATGCGCACACACACACACACACACACACACACACACACACACACACACACACACACAAAATGGATCTTTAAAGAAAGATAATTTAATAAAGAAAACATGCCAGGCAGTGATGGCACACACCTCTAATCCCAGCACTTGAGAGGCAGAGTTTGAGTGTGAGGCCAGCCTAGTCTCTAGATAGAGTTCCAGGATGCCCAGGGCTACACAGAGAAACCCTGGCTTGAAAAGACAAATAAACAAACAAAAACAAAACACACATATTAACTTAATTATGCAAAAGAAAAGAAACTGAGAAGGGCCACTCCTACAGAGTCGGGGGGGAGTGTGCTCTGGAAGGAAGACATGGAAATGAGTTTTCTCTGGGAATGTTTAGATGGCCCTGAGTTGTAACCATGTAAGCATTTTACGTGGTCCGGAAAACTAGATAAGAGGGCAAAAGCATACACCTCAAACTTGTAAACAAGAAGACAGACATAAGCTCATCTGCATATCAAATTGATAATATCAATGAGTTGGGCATGAGGCAGATGCACCTGAAATACCAGTACCCAGGAGGTGGGGGTAGGAGAACTGAGAGTTCAAGGTCTGCCCAAGCTATGTAACAAGAGTCTGTCTCCAAAACAAGAACAATAACAACAAGACGGTATTAACTACCTTTGCCTTCCTATGCCCTGTGCCTGACAGAATCACCCCAAGAGAGAGTTTATGTGGGCTCAGGGTTTCATGAGACTGAAGGCCATTATGGTAGGGAAAGTATGGCTTTAGAACCACCGAAGACACCCCAGGCCTCTTTCCTGAAGTGTTGAAAGCTGGACTGATACTGTTCATGCTGTGACTTTCAGGATGGGAACAGGGTGTGGACAGCACATGCTGGGGCCTCTGCCTCCCACACGGAGAGCTCAGCTCCAGCTGGAGGGCCAACCTATCTGGTACAGCCACCACCTCAGCTCTCAAGGTTTTCCTTCCCTTCATCTTCAGCCCAGGCAGGAAGGGCATACTCTCCTCTCAGTCTGTGCCTCTTCCTTTGGATGCCCCTGGGGTGGTCCTCCAGAGCCCTGGGTGCTGCTTCCACCCTTGGGTCCTGATAAGGCACTATCTCAGGACTGCAGTTTAGGAAGAGGCCTGAGAAGTCACCTGCTGCTCACAGGAGTGACCGGCCTACAAGGTACTCTGCATGCCTGCACTGTATGGTGCTCTGCATGCCTGTACTGTATGGTGCTCTGTATGCATGCACTGTATGGTGCTCTGCATGCATGCACTGTTCCTCAGCAAGGTTAGATCATGGGATCTAAGCCCGGAAACCGTGGAGGCTATTTTGGTTTTGGAGACAGGGTCTCACCATGTGCTCTGGGCTGGCTTCAAACTCACTGTACAGTCTACACTAGTCTCTTTGTGATCCTCCTGCTTTAACTCCTTCAGTGCTGGGGTTATAGATGCATATGACAATCTCAGCTGGGCACTATATTTGTAATAAACACAGCTGGTCAGTTAGACCATTGACTACACAGTCTGAGAAACACTGGGACCCAGAGAAGAACAGAGACCTGCTTAGGATCATGGACAAAGAGCTGCGGCTGGGCTCAGGTCAATTCACTCATTGGTTCATTCATTCATTGACAGATATACATTCATTCATTGACAGATTCATTCATTCGTTCATTGATGAAACCATTCCCCAGTGCTGACTTCACCAGGTGCTTCACTAAGGGTGTCCCAGAGAGGGGGTGTGTAGGTGCAAAGGTCCTGAGGCAAGAGTGAAATGAGACTGAGGAAGGCCTGTAAGAGTGGGTTGCAGAGGCCCTTGGGTGACATGCTAAGAATACTGTCTTTTCTACTTTTTATAAAGTATAAGAAGTTACCAAAGGTCTGGGCTTGGAAGGAACATGGTCAAATTCAGAATCCAAAATTCTCTGACTAGGGTGTGGAAAATAGAGCAGGCAGAAGCCAGTGAGAAGGCTGCAAAGGTCCAGACAGAAGGTGATGGTGGCCGGAACTGTGGATGGGGCCAAGGGTAGGAGATGGAGCTAACTACGGGCGCCATATTCCCAGGGCCGGATCACTTGCTTTTGCTGAGCAGAAAGAAGAGTGAAGAGTGTTGAGCAGAGGCAGGTCTGCTGAGAGGGAGGAGCAGGCTGGAGGGAGGAGCAGGCTGGAGGGAGGGAGGGATGGGGCTTCTGTGGGCTGTCTCTATCATGGACATGATAACTCAGAATGCTGGAGAGATCCAAGCTACAGAGAAGTCCCACCATGCTGGGTCTGGGGAGAGGACCTGGCCCCCTTCTATTCTTGGTGACAATGATTGCTGAGAGGGAAGAGAGGGTGCCCAGGCTGGAACCCCAGACTGCAGGAAGGGGTTTAAACAATAGAACAGAAGCCCACAGGAAAACTGAGTGGTCGATAGCCTAAGCAGAGTGACTGGAGCCCTTTGGGTAAGGTCACAGGGTGCTTTGGTGGGAGAGCTATGCCCCTAGAGATTCAGAGGCATGGACATGTATGTCCAAAGTACTTTGTCAGCAGTGAGAGGACTTGGGTAGAGCTAATCTCGAGGTGATATGAGGTGGGATCCTGGGTACTTGGTACCTCTCCAGCTCAGCAGCTTCCCGCGGCAGGGAACTTAGCTTCCCACGGTTTGTAAGGATGGGAGCTTGGAAACAGCTTGGCTGGGTGCTTCTGGCCACAAGCCTCTCTCATGAGGTTGCAGTTAAGATGTTGGCGGACAGCGCTGCCTGCAGGCTTGACAGCTGACAGATCCACTGCCAGCAGGACTCCCTCTGTGGCTGAGGGGTGGCGGCTAGCTGGGCAGGAGGCCTCAGTTTCTCCACATAGACCTGGGACTACTGGACTGCTTCGCAGTGCGGCACTGACCTACCCCAAGATAAGATGACTGGAAGCCGCAAGGGTAAGGAGCCGACATCTGAAGTCACAGTCTACGTCTGAAACATTCTGACTGGCTGACTTGAGTCAGCGTGAGAGGGGACTGCCAGGTCCTTTCCCTAGACCAAACACTCCAAACCCTCTTTGTAGCTCGGATCTCGTCACAGCCCCAGATTGTCACCCTAGGAGGACAGAGAAGAAAGGAGGCCATCTTGCACACTGGTTTCCACAAAGAAAATACAAATTAGGCACAGAACAGTCCCTGGCATAGTTACAAGGCCACCCAGCTTCTTTGCGTCTGACAGCTATGGGTTGATGCTTTCCTGGAGTAGCTCTGGGAAGGCTGTCTTCCACAGTTTTCCTCTCTGTATCTTCCACAACCACCCCCACCCCTACACACACACACACACACACACACACACACACACACACACACACACATTTTTTAAAGTATCAGATGACCCAGAGCAGTAGCCACTGGGTGTGGAAAGATGTCCTCTTGTGTATTCAAACTACCACTGTTTACTGAATTCCGTCTGTGGGGCAGACAGCCTTTCTGGAACAGGAAATGGAGCGATGAAGAGAGCAACACTTGGCCACCCTTGCATGCTGGGTCAACTTGCCAGGGCTGCCAAACAAAACATCATGGATAAATATTTCTTCCAATACATCTACTTTCTGTAGATCTGAGGGTTAAGGCTTTTGTGTACGAATTATGAGAAAGCAATACAATTCTACCCCTAGAATTGGCCTTCCGGAAGCCAGGGCTTCCAAGCGGTAGTCTCCAGAGTGAGGAGGTACCCACAGCCCTGGACCACCGAAGGAGCCTATGGGCAGGAAGTAGGCCACTGTAGCAGGAAATGGGCTCTGCAGAATGGAAGCTGAATAAGAAGACAAGTGAAATTCTGAGGGGGGTTGGCTAAAGAATATCAGCCAGAGGGAGACGTGGGACTCAGGAGGTCTCTCTTCACTGTATGACAGAGAATCCTATAAGCTGAGAAGACTCAAATGCTAAGCAGGAAGGGCTAGCCCCATCTGGAAGCCAGGGCTCTCCTGGCAGTGAGAGACAGAAGGGCTGAGGAGAGAGGTAGGTGAGTGCTCCTGCTGGGGTGAGGTGTTGACTGACATGGCGGTGGGGGGTGGGGGGTGGGGGGTGGGTGAAGGTTGACTCAAGGCGCAGGGAAACTTGAAGATGGAGGTTACAGCCCGCTCTTGGCTTTCGGGCCACCCTTCTTGCAACTTCTGGCCTTCCTTCTCTCTCCTCCCTTCCCACTTCCCATCCCAGAGCCTCTCCTAGAACAAGTCTGGAGGACTCTCTCCCCACGCCAGCTGCCCAGCTGATCAATGGAAGCTCTGTTCTCCCCGGCTCCCCCTCCATGTCCTCACTGCCGCATATCAGGGTCAATGCCTTCTTCATGCCTCAGGGAAGTTCTGCTCCCCTCCCCTCCCATCTAGGACAATATTTGAGATTCTTAAGATATCCCATTGCACCTTGTCACATCTTTGGGCCCTGCTCCACCCTGTCCTTTAAAAACTCTTCAGGGATGCCCAAGGCTCAGAGAACAAGATGCAGAGATCTCAGACTGGCCTCCAGGGCCCTGTGAATCAAGCTTCCTGAGAACTTATTACCTTTTATTAGTGTACATTAACTGCACCAAACGTTGGACTTCAGGTGATATTTGCCGAAGGCCCTTCATGCATTCTACCTGTCCTCTGCCCGGTGACACGGGCCAGTGGTGCCAGCTACTCAAGAGGGATGAAAAGTCAAGGCTAAACTCCGGGAAACCTGTGAGACCCTGTCCCAAAATAAAAAAGTAGAAAAAGAGAGGGGATGTATTTTATTAGCACAGCTTGCCTACTATGCCCGAGGCCCTGGGTTCTACCTCGGCACCTCATAATATATATTCTAGAGTAAAGAAAATTATTATGGGTACTGGGGGTGTAGCCCAGCTGGTAGAGTGCCTGCTTAGCATGCACCAAGCCCTGAGTTTGGTCCCTGGTACTGCATGAATCAGGCCTGGTCACCCACATCTGTAATCTCAGCACTTGGGGAAGTCCGGAGGAACAAGAAGTTCGAGATTATTCCAAGCTGCACAGCAAATCTGAGGCCAGTCTGGGTTACATGAGATATACCACAGACACAGTGACATGTGGGTACCCCCAGTGCATGGATACAACAGGATGTTACGTTACCAAACCTTGCAGTGTACCTACCCTTCCCCTGCCTGCCCAGTGATTGGTCCCAGGAAGTTTATTTGTGGGGGTGACTGAGTGACAAATTGGAGACACTAAGGCCATGGAGAAAGGATGTGAAGGCCCACAGCTGTCATTAGGTTCTACAGGCAGGTTAGGTGGGAGACAGGGCAGAGCAAGTCCCCGCAAGTAACTAGAGGAAAGAACCTGCAGACTCCAGGCTCAAGGCCAGTCTCTAGCTGTCTGCCTCTCCCACCCCTGCTCTGGTGTGGTGTCCAGCAGGGAGATACTGTGGACGAATCAAGTGTGGGCTGCCGAGCACAAGCCTGGGGCCGCTTCTCTTGAAAGTGGGAGGTTGACTCCAGCCAGCCTTCTTGTTAATCCAGCCCAGAGCAGCCTCTGTTGTTGGTTGTTTGGAGATTTTTCTTTTTCTTTTTTTTTTTTTTTTTTGTTGTTGTTGTTGTTTTGTTTTGTTTTGTTTTTTACTCTTAGGGGGCTGGCTACCCAGCTTTCAAATAATCACACAGAGACTTATTCTTTCTTATGAATGCCTGGCCTTAGCTTGTTGGTTTGTTTCTAGCCAGCTTTTCTAACTTAAATTATTCTGTTTCTCTTTAACTTTGGTTTGCCTCTGGGCTTTTTACCATCATTTATTCTATATAACTTTCTTTCCTTACTCTGTGGCTAGCTTGTGGCTGAGTGGCTGGCCTCTGGCGTCACTCTCTCCTTCTCCTTTTCTTGCTCCTCTCTTTCTTCCCTAAATTTTTCCTCCTATTTATTCTCTCTACCTACCAGCCCCACCTATTTCTCTCTCCTGCCTAGCTATTGGTCATTCAGCTCTTTATTAGACCAATCAGGTGTTTTAGGCAGGCAAAGTAACACAGCTTTACAGAGCTAAACAAATGCAACATAAAAGAATGCAACACATCTTGCATCATTAAACAAATATTCCACAGCATAAACAAATGTAACACATCTTAAGCTAATATTCCACAACAAGTCACCTCTGCCCAGCCAGCAAGCAAAGTAAACAAACAAATAAAAATCATGAGACACACAGCCCCTCCCTCCCTATGCCCCTTTGTCTAAGCCTCTTCTTTTCTCTATAGTGAGACAGTGTGTGTGTGTGTGTGTGTGTGTGTGTGTGTGTGTGTGTGTGTCCGTGTCCGTGTCCAGAATGAATGTTCCATTGCTTTGTCTGTCCTCAGGCTTTCTATAGATGGAATCTGCTGAAGACATCTCTCCCTCTGTGATTCACCTTCTGCTTAACACTCTGCAGTTGATAGTCACAGGCATCAGGGCCCATTCATGTTCACTGCCATATAGTGTTTCACTGTCTGTATGCTCCAGGGTATCTACTTGCAGCCGTCAATAGCTTTGGGGGTTCTGTCGGGTAAGCAGAGCTTCCCTGGGTGTTTCTGCATGGGTTGCTGACACACAGCGGTGAGAGCTTCCTTTGGGAAGTCTGAGAGGGGCGGCGCCTATGTGCAGATGGTCAAATCCCAACACAATACGCACAGTCTACTGGTGGGTTTGAAATTGCTTCCAGCTTCTCCCAGGCCCTTGCCTTGCCGAGTGCTCTCTGACTTCTGGCATGTCCAAAGGTGGTGGGTCTATGATGGTTTCTCCTTGGTGTCCATCTGCACTCCATGATGGACAGTGAAGGAGAGCATCTTTCTGAGGGCTCATGGATCTTCCCTGCTCTCAGGGTAGATGCCCCCACCCCCCACGGGTTAGTTCCGTGAGCTGTGAACGTCTAAAGTGTGCATCGTAGCATCTTCTCGTGATCCTCATCCAGCCTTTTGATGCTTCTCTCCTTCCACCATGTGAGCCCTGGGGATCAAACTCAGGTCATCAGATTTGGCAGCAAGTGCCTTTACCTGCTGAGCCCTCTAGCCAGCCCCCTTCATTCCAGAAGGGTGTTCTCCAATATTTCATCAAAAAGTTGTATCGTTTTACCACTCACATTTAAATCAATAATCCATACACAATGGGTTTTAACGGGCAGTGTGATATGGTGGTCATGTTCACATGAAGAGCTAATTATTCTGGCATTATTGCCTGGAAAGACCAGTTTCCCTTCCAGGATATGCAATGGGAATTGTGTGAAAGCCCTCCGCATATGCCCAGGGAGAGGAGCATTATGGGAGGATGACAGAATGAATGGCAGGTAACTCTCTGTACCAGCAAGCTCAAGCTCATATCTGGGACTTTATCCTCGGGAGATAATTGTCAATGCTAAACAGATCTGACCCAGGGATGCTAGTTTTTTTTTTTTTTTTTTTTTTTTTTTTGGTTTTTCAAGACAGGGTTTCTCTGTGTAGCTTTGTGTCTTTCCTGGAACTCACTTGGTAGACCAGGCTGGCCTCGAACTCACAGAGATCCTCCTGGCTCTGCCTCCTGAGTGCTGGGATTAAAGGCGTGTGCCACCACCGCCCGGCCCAGGGATGCTACTTTAAGAGACAAAACTAGAGGGCAATCCAAGAGTGTAGCCAACAAGACAGGATCGTTTAGTGAAGTTTTGTCTCTACACAACCCAATATGGAACATTAATCTAAAAAGAGGTGGATGCTCCACTGTAGTGACATGGAAAAAGCATTGGGGAAAAAAAGCAGACGGAGGAGCCACACAGAGAGAGCAGTCCTCTGCCCTCAACCCAGAGGTACAGTCACACAGTGACAGCAAAAGTTGACAGCACCCCATTGGAAGTGTTTGAATTTTTATGATGTAATCACCCTAAGGAAAACACAATTCATGTTTTTCCTGTTTAAAAAAAAATGATCCAGGGGCTGGGGGTAGGGGGTACTCAGTTGATAATGTGCTTGCCTGCACAAGCATGAGCACCTTAGATGGAATCCCCAGAACCAGTAAGAACTGAGCATGGTGACACATGCTTGTAATCCCAGCACTGGGAAAGCAGAGACAGGTGGGTCCCTGGGACTCACCAGTCGGGCAGCCAGCCCAGTGGAATCCTAAAGTTGCAGGTCAATGAGAGTCCCTGTCTGGAAAAATTAGGTGAATGGTATCTGAGGAGGATTGTCCTGTGGCTTCTAACACACACAAGAGCACACACACACACACACACACACACACACACACACACACACACACACCAGACATGGGTGACCATCTTATAATCCCAGGACTCAGGACACTGAGTCAGAAAGAGTGTGAGTTTGAGGCTATCCTAGGCTACACAGGGAGACCATGTCTCAACAACAACAAAACAACAACAAAATAACATTGCATATGCTAAGGGTCAGTCTGCAGGGCCCAATAATACCATCCCTAGATGGTTTCTCAAATAAAATAAGTATGTTCACCTGGAAGCCAGTATGTGACTGTTAGTGCAGCTGTATTTACTCGTGATGAACACATAAGCAAACATAGTTCCATCCACACACCAGACTCTCACTCTGTAAAGAAACACAGCACTCCTGAGAGATAGAACCCCATAGAGAAGCTCCAGTGTGCGATAGTAAATGGTGGAAGCCAGGTCCAAAGGGCTCAGACTCCACGGTACACTTATATGACATTCTGGAAAGTGCATACTGGTAGGAAAACAAAACATGGACAGAGTGTGGGGTGGAGGAAGTAGCAAACTCTAAAGAGGCACAAGGGGATGTGTGTAGGGTGAAGGTCCTGCTCCGTCTGTGACATGACGGTAGGTTTGGCAAAACTGACAGAATGCAGGATGCTCTATTCAGTGCCTCTGTAAATTAAAATAAGCGAATGATGTGTAGCTGGGCCTGGAGGAGAAGCAAGACAGCTAGCCTTTACAGAGTCTGAGGCAGGAGGATTGCAATCTCAAGGTCAGCCTGGGCAACTTTGTGAGACAAGATGATGTCTCACATTGTGTGTGTGTGTGTGTGTGTGTGTGTGTGTGTGTGTGTGTGTGTATAGAAAAGGGGGTAAGGATGTAGTTCAATGGTAGAACGCATGACTAGAATGTACAAGGACCTGGGTTCAATCCCCAGCATGGAAAAAAAATAACAAATACATAACCAAAAAAAAAAAATGTGGAAGCTCAAGAAAAATGTGCCATGTAAGAGCACTTCCTAACGTAGAGTACTTTCAAAGAACTGTCAAGGAAGATCTGCGGCACAACCATGGGAGGGGTAAACTGAGCACAAAGACAGGCACACAGAGGCACACCTGGCTAAAGCCTGCAGGACACGCAAGGGAAGCTGTTCAGCAGTCTGTGTGGACTGACTATTTTCTTTGTCCTCTGTTCCTCACAATGGCCACACTTGGCCCCGGCTTTCCGGATGCACTACAGTCCAGGACTGATTCAGGGAGGATGGAGGAGGCTGGCTGCCCCTCCACAGCTGGGAAAACAGCAGCTGCAGATAAACCCTGGGTCCCACCCTGTGAATGTTTAGTTTCCTCCTGGGCGGACACGGCCGAAGACTGGAAGCATAGACCTGAATCCAGGCTCAGAAGACCCTTCAGATGTCCCCAGGCAGCTGGGCTCTCGGAACCTTCCTGGTCAGTGACTATTTCTTGTGAACGAGCACAAGGAGAACACTCTCTGCTGTTCACTGGGTCAACTTCCGCTAGTCAACTTAGCTGTGAGGCTCTGTGCCTTGTCTGCATCTAGAACAGTGAGGTAGATACTGTGCCTGTCTCTTTGGGAGGTCTTGTATATTGTTTACACATAAGCACATGCACAAGGCACCTTCGAACTGCACTGGCCTCCCTTACATGCTCCTTAACAAGTTCAGGTTACAGCCCAGCATTTCTGGGAAGTCAAAACGGTGGGAGCTTGAAGCAGCTCATCACAGTGGCAGGCAAGAGCAGGGAGAGGATAAGTGTGGACATACTGCTCAGCTCCCTTTGTTACAGTAAGCACCCAAGCCCAGAGAATGGTACTGCCCACTTCTACGCTGGGTCTTCCCACATCAGTTCATGTCGTCAAGACAACCTCCACCACTTGCACGTGCACCAAGCCAACCAGATCTAGACAACCCCTCACTGCGACGCATTTCCCAAGTAATACTACATCGTGTCAAGCTGATAATTAAAACTGTGACACGCCTGTCTTCATCTACAAAGGCAAGCCCCTCCCCCGAGGCATCTCCCTTTTCTTCCAGGAAGTGTGCTGGCTAGTTTTATGTCAACTTGACAGAAGCTAGAGTCATTTGAGAGATGAGAACAACTGAGGAAAAAAAAAAATGCTTTCATAAGATCCAGCTGGAAGCAAGACTGTATGGCATTTTCTTAATTAGTGATGGGTGTAGGAGGTCTCAGTCCATTGTGGGTGGAGCTACTCCTGGGCTGGTGGTCCTGGGTTCTATAAGAAAGCAGGCTGGGCAAGCCATAGGGAGCAAGTAAGCAGCACTCCTCCATGGCCTCTGCATCAGCTCCTGCCTCCAGGTCCCTGCAGCTGGTTAAGAATTGAAAACAGGACTTATCTATTATCAGTGTGTGTGTGGCAGTTCCAGTCTTTATCTCCAAACTGTTTTCTCTCATGACGATTTTGACCCCATTCCTACCCTACTCTCCTGTTACATTAGTGACTGAACTCCATCCAGTATCCTCAGACAAGCCCCTGGGCTCCTTGGTTCAGGGTCTATACTGGAGACCAAAAGAATGCAAATATGTTAAATTCGCAGTGTCCCCTCCCTTTCCCCAAATCAGGGCTTTATAAGTCTAACTAGCATCCAGAAGGTCCCTCAGACTTAAAATCTGTAGATTCACCTGCCTCAAAGGACAAGACCAAAACATGCCCCTGCGGCCTCATCCCCAGTTCCTCCCTCTTGCAGTTTCACACTATAGCCCCTAAGGTTCCCTCCCCTGGGTGGCCTGTCCCTGCCTCCAGGGCTTGTTCTGCACCACAGGGCAGGTACCAAGTGGGAGGAGCCTTCCTGAGGGCTGGCTGCATAGGTCCCACTTGGGCTATGGCAAAGGCATTGTGACATTTCCAGGTCTCAGGGTTCCCCTCCTCACCCCACCCATCCATCCTTTGTGTCGCCATCAGGATTGTTCCAGAAAAACATATCTGGTCACACTCTTGCCTCTCCTCTGAGTTCTCTCAAGAGCATCAGTCCTTCTGGCAGGACACAGGCCCTGGCTGTCAGATGGTGCCAGTGTTTGGGTCCTGGAGAAGTCTCAGAAAAGACCACCATACACCTATGCAATCAACAAGAGCGTTTATTGTCTCGAGAATACAGGTACCAGCATGCTGGGGCCACACATCTGACACAAAGGCAAAATGGCAACTCTGAGAGAGGCTTGCAGGCTCCTTTTATGCACAGCTAAGAGGAGTTTCAGCGACAGGTCATCTCAGATATGACTGGCTTACATGCGTGGCAATCATATTGGTGCATTCCTGATTGGCTAGGGCTAGCAGGGGCTGGCGAAGGCTATAGCTTTTCCATTCTGGGGACAGGCTAGACAAGTCCCAGGCTTTGTCCTTATTTGCTTATTATCTTGAGCTGCTTTGGGGGGCTGGCTCAGGCCTACTATGTGCTGGGTGGGTGGCTTGCTCAGACCCAGTACGTGCTACCTCCCTCATCCCTGCTGTGAGGGGCATTGACAATTGATTGTCCTCTGTTCGTGACTTCCTCAGAAACGGCCTGCTCAGTTTCAAGAAGCAGGAACTGAGGCCTAATTCTTAACTGAGTTATTTGGAGCCTGTCATGATATTTGTCTGGCCCTCTCAGCCAGACCTTCTAGGCACAGGTTCCTGGGGATCAGGAGAGTTGAGGATTCGGCCTCCTGGGCCAGGGAAACTCACCAAGCCTGCATCCTTTCTCTGAAGCAGGAGGGGGGCCTACTGGATGAATCAGAGGGCCTGCAGTACAGCTTCTTGGCCAGAAGACCCACCTCATTTTTCTCCCAGGAGGTCACAGGTCAGCAGTATCCTCAGGAGGATTGGTCCCAGGACCCCCACAGACAGCAGACTGTGCAAAAAAGACCTGAGGCCAACACTGTTCAAGGCCAAGGCTGGGGAGTGAGGAGCCCTGAGGGGGAGCTATGGCAGGGAACACCCACACACTACCACACTCACATACATTTAGCATGGGACCAACTCAAGTTTTACGGAACTTTCTGGATCGTTTTCTCTGAATGTTTTGACCCATGTTTCATTGAATATGCAAGTATGGAATCCAGATTATGAAAGTTCCTGCCTCCCCCACAGCTCCAGTTTTGGATAGGCTTGGAGTGCACTGTATATACACTGCCATCACATTTCCTCCTGAGGCAGGCTCCCTGAGGCCGGTATCACTGCCCCACCTGCCAAGTGAGGAGGCCCAGGCTGAATGAGGTGACAGCCCTTCCTAAAACCTGGCCCATACCTGTGACTCCATTGTGACCCAGGCCTGGTGCTTCAGAGACTTTTGGATAAGCACAAGATGTTAGGAAAGGGTGGTCAGGTCGGGAAGGCCCCCTGTAGGGACTCTAGTACTGAACTCACAGGCACTGGGGTGTGATGCTGTCTTCCCAGGCTCAGCCTCTATTTATCCCCTGGGTCCTTTGTCCTCTCTGTCTCCCAGATGCTCTGAGAACCTTGAGATTTGTCCTAGGAGGTCACCCTGAGAGCCAGGTCCTGGTTCCAGGAGGGTGTAGTGGGTAGCCATTCCAGCTTTGATCTGGAAGTTCCAACCCCCACTGAGGCTTTGGTAACTGTCACGCCTACAAGGCGGGGCCGAGAGAGGACCCTGAAGACCTGAGATCGGATGCGCCTCTCTTGGTTCCTGGACCCTGGACACTGGAGGTAGACCAAGCAGAGTTCTCCAGAGAACACCACCGGACTGCGCTACACCTTTCCCAGATCCTGTTACCTATCCCTTCACTTGTGAGTTACCCCACAAAATAAACCTCCCTTTAAACTACGTGGAGTGGCCTTAATAATTTCACCAATAGGAGGGTGTCAGGCTGAGAGCATACCCACCAGCCAGATAGCCCTTGGGTGACTTCAGGATATATGCCAGGGCTCTGCTACCCTAAGGACAGCCCTGAGTATGACCACAGTAGCTGCCACATGGTACTCAGACACTTCCCAGAACCCCACCCTGCTTTTGTGACTTCCTCGTCACCTGAGACTATAAATCCCTTGAGTTTCACAAGGAGGGCATGCTGACACCTGTGGGCAGGTGCCCCACCTGCCAGCACCCCTCATTGTTTTACCAACCCATCCGAATCACAGCAACATCCCCGGCAATGTCACAGACTAATGCACCGGGAAGGCAGAATCCTCACCAGGTCCCCTGCAGGAATGTGTGACCTATCTCCTACCCCCAGAAAACTTCAGACCGTCCCCAACTGGCATTCTTCAGATAGTAGCTGGCTTGTTCTTCAGAAATGTCAAGGTCACGAAACACAAGGGAACACAGAGGAACTGTTTCAGCTGACAGGAGGTTTGAGGGACACAAGTGACGTCAATAGCAGATCCTGCAGAGATCCTGGGTCCTGGCAGGACCCTGCGGATACTGCACATAAGACTTGAATGGGGTCTATGAGCTGGCTGCCAGTTCTGGATCAACATTGGTGCTGTGATTATGTAGGA